>NW_025935488.1:0-25056 GCF_000764305.2 Hyalella azteca | reverse complement strand
ATACTGTAATACGGTAAACATCTTTGAAGTTAGCTACGTTCGTTTGATACACAAATCTCCAAGTCATAGGATTGCAAAAGCAAAGTGCGTTGCCAGATTTGTACTATGATTGTGTTGTGTAAAGCGCCGCTGTGAACTGCTGAATTCTCTGGGTCTCTTGAGAGCAACTTTCTGAGAAGATGACTTGCGTCCTGCTGCATGGAGCGCTCGAGATCATTCTTAGGAACCGTGTGTTGTGTCTTCTTTTTCCAATTTCATTTATTGCAAATTTTGCATTTACTTCGGGCTTCATTTTTTTAATTTTTAGGCTTGATGGCATGGTTATCCTCAAAATTTAAACACTAGAATTTAAACACTAGAATAGATATATATGTATATATTTAATGTTCATTTTTTCCGGTGGAATTTGAAATCTAATTTCCAACTAGTTTATTTTTAGTACTTATTTTGATTGGACCTGAGCTCTGCTTAACGTACAAGTTTCCTAACTTTTTTCTAAAAGAACGAAATATATTTATTATTAGCAATATTACTGAGGTTCTCCTACTGCGCAGTGGCCTGCAGCAGTAGCCTGTATTCACAACTGATGTGTAGTACCTAGACTTGTGTATTCGCGCGGACTAAGATAATCTTATGATATTTTGAGATCTATTGAGGTCATGTGTAGCGAATTTTGTTTACTGGTTTATAAATTACGGATAATTTGAATATAAATAAAGTAATTTATTTTGGTTTGTAATCGATTCTAAAATAATTTCAGAACATGAAATTCGTTTTAACCTGCTAGGAATTTCATCTCAACACAAACATTGGTAAAATGAATTTCAAAATTTTAATTTCATGGTTCAAGAGAATTTCAATGAGAATTGTTGCATTGAATAGGACGTTCCCAAGTATAAGGGACGTCACTAGGGACGTTGCCAAGTAAGGGACGTCACTAGGGACGTTGCCAAGTAAGAACAACAACATCGCACCAAGCCCGCCGCATTCGTGTGCTAAAGACACACACCAGCACCGTGCTGCTCGTGATGCTAGGGCCAACAAAACTGCGATCACAACTTATTTATTCCCTTTGTCGAGACCATCGGCCGACAGAATCTCGATACTCTCTCACTCCACGCTTGTGCATGAGGTAAAATATCTTCATGAGATGCGAACAACCTCATTATAACATATGTTTTCTCCTTATACAAAGTTCCGTTTTTCCGCGAATGCTTTGTCGCAGTTTCATAGAATAGGTGGTTTGAACTCGGAATTATTTTGCTGTTCGTTGCCCCTACACTTTAATTGTGCTGCTCATGCGTTTACAATCAAATGCTCGTCTTGGAATAAGGCAGTAAAAATTCTCACTTTCAATTTCACTTGTTATCATTTATTGAGGGTACAGTAAAGTACTGCCTAGTATGACCAGCAGATTGCTACACTGAACTGAACTATCAAGTTGCGAGTGCCTGCAGCGGCTCACGATGCAGATGTATGTCAGGCTTCTTTGTTTTACAGCTGCAGTATTGCGACTTGGTAATGTCTAGTCGAAACCGCATGTGTGGCTCAGTCTGGCCAAGTTACATTACTGCTCAACATGCACTAATTTCACGAAAAATATTACTTCACATTCTTTCATGATTTCCAGTACCCTTTAGCTCCTTTGTATGTTTTTATCAAGATTTCTTGATTATGCTTGAAAATTGGCGCCTTTGTTCATCCACACTTCACGTTATTTAGAATGATTTTGAATTCGTACATTAAAATAAGTATTTAATTCTATTCTCTTTTTATGGCTTTGTTTCTTCCCTCATGATAAGTTTTTTTTAAGTGAATGTTCTATAGAAACTTTAAGTTTCTATTTCGCCCTATTGCAGCGCTTTTCGTGTTGTGTATCATGCTTCCATCCCGAAGTATTCGTTATTCTGCTGCTTTAGCGATTTTTTTATTTCTCTGTTGACAATTATTTCTTTGTATTGAAAATGCCTAAGAACTCGACAGCTTAGCATTATTTGCACTCATTCTACGTTGTGTTGCAGATCAAGTCATTACCGACGCCAACGGAGTTGATGGCAGCGAGCGCAGCAGCAGCTGCAGCAGCGCTGACGCTTCAGGTTCTCAACAGGAGAACGGCAGCCGCTTGAACGGACATATGAACAGCCCTACTGTTCCTACGAAAACGAAGGGCAAGTCTCGTAACAAAAACAAAAACCGTCGCCGGAATAAAAAACAAAGAAGCGAGTCAAGCTCAAATTCGCGGACAAGTAGCTCTCCTTCACAAAATTCGAACGCTGCCGTGCCAGTTCAAAACTCAGTCTCAAGCTCGGTCAAGAGTTCGACATCGCCGAAGAAGTCGACCCAGAACAACGCTTCCCCTGCCCCTGAAATAGTGCAGATCTCTGTGGTAGGAACTTCTTCACTTACCAACATTCCATCATCGAGTGGATCTGATCCTCAGAAAAGAACCGAATCGCCTCATAAAGCTCCAGTGCCATCAGTTCCCAAGACTCCCGAAAGAGCTCATTCAAAAAATACTGCCTCACACACTTCAGAAGCTGCGGGTGCTATTACAACCAAAAGGCGTACCTCCGGATCATCTTCATTGGTTGTGGCTAGACCGCAAGTCACGGCGATCTTGCCGACAATGCGGAAACCTGCTGTTGTTGTGAACCCGTTCACTTCTTGTTCCGTAGTTCCTGAGAATAAAGTTGTTTCGTTGTCAGTCGATGAAGCCATCAACGACGGCGGTTCTTCCCGACACAATCCCCCAACTCCTGCTCCTTGGCGCGGTGCAACAGCTGAGGTAAGCCCGTTGCGGTCGCATATTGCATCTCAATATTAGTGCATGATGATTCTTTTATGGTTTTGTTCACGAAATTGTCAATACGATTTCTAATCAATTAACAATTTTCGTAGGTGATATTTCATTTATTCATTGAGTTATTTAATTATTATATTATCATATTTTATCTTATATTCACATTCTTCGTTTACAAGCTAGTTTCCTTGCTAATACAATGATTTGCAGCTAAAGATTAGGTTTGCGTTTGTTTATCAATAGCTATTCATGAATAACATTCTTCCTCATTCCAGGGAACCGTGGAGATGAGCGAGGCTCAGGAGAACGCCACGTGGCCGGCGCTGAAGCCAGTGGCAACACCTGCCGTTGTTCCCGCTGAAACCAAAAGCAAGAAGAAGAACAAGCAGAAAAACTACACGAAAACAGAGAACAGGTCTTTGTCCCGGCCCAGTGGAGCCGACGACGCTACTTCATCGTCCTCAAACGAGCAACCCTCGTCTCAAAACGGACCGTCTGAAGGCACCTCGTCTCGTGAGGGCACCTCGTCTCTTGAGGGCACCTCGTGTCGTGAGGGCACCTCGTCTCTTGAGGGCACCTCGTCTCGTGAGGGCACTTACCCCCGTGAGGGCACCTTGCCCCGCGAGGGTACCCCTGCCGAGCCTCTGTCGGGGTGCGCGGCAGCGACCCGTGCAGGGGCGCCAACCGCTGCTCTTCGTGACAGCAACGGCGAGAACTCTCCTCCAAACCCAGTGAACAGGAACAGCAATCAACGTGTTAACAACAACAACAACAGCAACAATAATAATAATATTATTGTTGCAACAACACAACAACAATAATAATAATATTGTTGTGTTGTTAACAACAACAACAACAGCAACAATAATAATTATAACAACAACAACAATAATAACAACAACAGCAATGGCAGTAGGACCAACAGGAGGAGCAGAGGTGAGTGACTCGCTCCAACTTCATTTCTACGAAGGATGAGACTCGTCAATTCGGTCTTTACAATAACTTGATCTTTTTTTCTGTTACATTGATTTTTAATTCGGGTCTGTTTTTTTCGTTGTTTTATTTCATTATTTTATATGATGCATCAAGTCTCGACTCGGAATTTTTGATGTATTTAACATTTATATAAAATAAAATATTTACAAATAATTTTCATATGTTATATATTGATATGTAAAATGATAATTAATGTTGTGCAGCTGTTTGGCAGCCATACAATGGTAATGCCATCGGGTTCCATGGCGAAAACAGTCGAGGTCGCGGTTATAACAGAGGAGGATACAACCGTAGCAGCTCGCATGGTCGTGTGCCAAGCAACTCAAACTTCCGCGTCAGCAACTACAACAACTACAATAACGCGCGATACAATAACACTTCCGAAACCAGAGGACAGGGAGTGCGCAGAAACAGTAGTGGCAGAGCTGGGTTTAACAATCGTAACAACGTTAACCGCACAAACAACCTCAACTCGGGACTAAATTATGAGGAACAAATTGGCGATGATGGAGAGGGGAGACCACGCCGTGAGAGCGGCGGATCAGACGTGGCTGACCAGAAGTACAGAGAGGATGCGGTGCTCAGGTATGACAAGAAGGGCGTGATCTTCCACAAGGTGCGTGGTTGGATGGATACCATCAGAGTGTACACTGCCAAACCTTTCCTTCGCACCGAGGAGGAGATATTGACTGCCTTCGACTCCATTCTTAAAGAGGGAGACTCGCTTGGATACCGCACGGTGGTGAGTGCTCATCACTTTTCGGAGCCCAATGAACACTTAAGAAAATGTAAATAATACTGAATGCTTATTAACTAAATTTAATCCCGATGTACATGATTTCTAGTTGTGGCAGTATTTGCTTCAATAGCTTAGTGTTATAAACAAGTCTTGCTTTTGGGCCAGGCGAGAACAGTAAATAATACTGGATGCTTATTAACTAAATTTAATCCTGATTTACATGATTTCTAGTTGTTGCAGTAGGTATTTACTTCAATAGCTTAGTATTATAAACATGTCTTGCTTTTGGGCCAAGCGAGAACAATTTTTGTTCATTGGAATATTGATATTTGTAAGCTGCAGTTCTTTACATTACCTGTATTTTCTTTCAGATCCCCAGGGTGCTGGCCTCTAACTTCACACTTAACCACCGTTTTGTGCCCAACCTTGGTTTCGTGATCCCTGACATCGAGAAAGAGAAGACCGATCATCCTGATGTGGTAAAGGCCCTGTGCGTCTTCCAAACGTGAGTATTGCGCATTACTTTTGAAAATTGCCACTCCAAGTTTGTATTGCAACTCTGTTCTATTTCACTGCGCTATCATTTTCCTGGTTTTCTGAACCTATCGTGTATTTCATTGTTATGTTTTACTCAGGGCTGTTCAAATGTACCGGGCCTCTTTTAAAAGGCACGATGCATAACTTCGCTTCGTATGTACCGGCTTACTAATATTTTTAGGTGAAATTCAAAGTATTCAAAAAGAGTTTTATTTAATAATTTGGGCTTGTTATTTTCCATCCGCGTTAGCTCTTCTTGCCTCGACCTGGCTTATTTTATTAATTTAGTAGGAGAGCAAATGAATATTATTTTTATTCTACTACATTATCTCTGAAGTTTTTTATTAATGTTGTACCTGTACAGATGCTGCTACCTGAGCGCCGAGAACTACGAGCACGACACTTTCCTATTAATTTAGTAGGAGAGCAAATAAATACGGCGGTTCTTCCCGACACAATCCCCCAACTCCTGCTCCTTGGCGCGGTGCAACAGCTGAGGTAAGCCCGTTGCGGTCGCATATTGCATCTCAATTGCAGTGCATGATGATTCTTTTATGGTATTGTTAACGAAATTGTCAATACGATTTCTAATCAATTTACAATTTTCGTAGGTGATATTTCATTTATTCATTGAGTTATTCAATTATTATATTATCTTATTTTATCTTATAGGTATTCACATTCTTCGTTTACTAGCTAGTTTCCTTGCTAATACAATAATTTGCAGCTAAAGATTAGGTTTGCGTTTGTTTATCAATAGCTATTCATGAATTACATTCTTCCTCATTCCAGGGAACCGTGGAGATGAGCGAGGCTCAGGAAAACGCCACGTGGCCGGCGCTGAAGCCAGTGGCAACAGCTGCCGTTGTTCCCGCTGAAACCAAAAGCAAGAAGAAGAACAAGCAGAAAAACTACACTAAAACAGAGAACGTTTCTTTGTCCCGGCCCAGTGGAGCCGACGACGCTACTTCATCGTCCTCAAACGAGCAACCCTCGTCTCTAAACGGACCGTCTGAAGGCACCTCGTCTCGTGAGGGCACCTCGTCTCTTGAGGACACCTCGTCTCTTGAGGGCACCTCGTCTCTTGAGGGCACTTCCCCCCTTGAGGGCACCTTGCCCCGCGAGGGCAGTACCTCTGCCGAGCCTCTGTCGGGGGGCGCGGCAGCGACCCGTGCAGGGGCGCCAACTGCTGTTCTTCGTGACAGCAACGGCGAGAACTCTCCTCCAAACCCAGTGAACAGGAACAGCAATCAACGTGTTAACAACAACACTTACAGAAACAGCAACAATAATAACGTCAACAACAGAAACAACAACAATAATATCAATAACAACACCAACAGAAACAACAACAACAATTATAACAACAACAACAGAAACAACAATGGCAGTAGTACCAACAGGAGGAGCAGAGGTGAGTGACTCGCTCACCTTTCGGTCTTTACGTACAATATCTTATTATTTTTTCTCTTGCGTTGATTTTTAATTCGTGCTTGTTTTTTTTTCGTTGTTTTATTTCATTATTTTATATGATGCATCAAGTCTCGACTCGGAATTTTGCATATATTTAATATTTATATAAAATAAAATATTGATATTTTTGATATTTATATCAATATATAAAATGACAATTAATATTGTGCAGCTGTTTGGCAGCCATACAATGGTAATGCCATCGGGTTCCATGGCGAAAACAGTCGAGGTCGCGGTTATAACAGAGGAGGATACAACCGTAGCAGCTCGCATGGTCGTGTGCCAAGCAACTCAAACTTCCGCGTCAGCAACTACAACAACTACAATAACGCGCGATACAATAACACTTCCGCCACCAGAGGACAGGGAGTGCGCAGAAACAGTAGTGGCAGAGCTGGGTTTAACAATCGTAACAACGTTAACCGCACAAACAACCTCAACTCGGGACTAAATTATGAGGAACAAATTGGCGATGATGGAGAGGGGAGACCACGCCGTGAGAGCGGCGGATCAGACGTGGCTGACCAGAAGTACAGAGAGGATGCGGTGCTCAGGTATGACAAGAAGGGCGTGATCTTCCACAAGGTGTGTGGTTGGATGGATACCATCAGAGTGTACACTGCCAAACCTTTCCTTCGCACCGAGGAGGAGATATTGACTGCCTTCGACTCCATTCTTAAAGAGGGAGACTCGCTTGGATACCGCACGGTGGTGAGTGCTCATCACTTTTCAAACAACGTTAACCGCACAAACAACCTCAACTCGGGACTAAATTATGAGGAACAAATTGGCGATGATGGAGAGGGGAGACCACGCCGTGAGAGCGGCGGATCAGACGTGGCTGACCAGAAGTACAGAGAGGATGCGGTGCTCAGGTATGACAAGAAGGGCGTGATCTTCCACAAGGTGTGTGGTTGGACGGATACCATCAGAGTGTACACTGCCAAACCTTTCCTTCGCACCGAGGAGGAGATATTGACTGCCTTCGACTCCATTCTTAAAGAGGGAGACTCGCTTGGATACCGCACGGTGGTGAGTGCTCATCACTTTTCGGAGCCCAATGAACACTTAAGAAAATGTAAATATTACTGAATGCTTATTAACTAAATTTAATCCCGATGTACATGATTTCTAGTTGTGGCAGTATTTGCTTCAATATAGCTTAGTTTTATAAACAAGTCTTGCTTATGGGCCAAGCGAGAACAGTAAATAATACTGAATGCTTATTAACTAAATTTAATCCTGATGTACATGATTTCTAGTTGTGGCAGTATTTGCTTCAATAGCTTAGTGTTATAAACAAGTCTTGCTTTTGGCCAAGCGAGAACAGTAAATAATACTGGATGTTTATTAACTAAATTTAATCCTGATTTACATGATTTCTAGTTGTTGCAGTATATACTTCAATAGCTTAATATTATAAACATGTCTTGCTTTTGGGCCAAGCGAGAACAATTTTTGTTCGTTGGAATATTGATATTTTTAAGCTGCAGTTCTTTACATTACCTGTATTTTCTTTCAGATCCCCAAGGTGCTGGCCTCTAACTTCACACTTAACCACCGTTTTGTGCCCAACCTTGGTTTCGTGATCCCTGACATCGAGAAAGAGAAGTCCGAACATTCTGAAGTCGTAAAGGCCCTGTGCGTCTTCCAAACGTGAGTATTGCATTACTTTTAACCATTGCCACTCTAAGTTTGTATTACAACTCTGATTTATTTCACCGCGCTGGCATTTTCCTGGTTTTCTGAAACTATCGTGTATTTCATTGTTATATTTTACTCATGGCTGTTCAAATGTACCGGTCCTTTTTTAAAAGGCACGATGCACAACTTCGCTTCGTATGTACCGGCTTGCTAGTATTTTTAGGTGAAGGTCAAAGTATACTGAAAGAGTTTTATTTAATAATTTGGGTGGGTTATGATTCATCCGCGTTAGCTCTTCTTGCCTCGACCTGGCTTATTTTATTAATTTAGTAGGAGAGCAAATGAATATTAGTTTTATTCTACTACATTATCTCTGAAGTTATTTATTAATGTTGTACCTGTACAAATGCTACTACCTGAGCGCCGAGAACTACGAGCACGACAGTTTCCTATTAATTTAGTAGGAGAGCGAATAAATATTAGTTTTATTCTACCACATTATCGCTGAATTTATTAATGTTGTACCTGTACAGATGCTACTACCTGAGCGCCGAGAACTACGAGCACGACACTTTCCTGCACGCCCTCATGGACGATGACTGGTCCGTTGCCATCGCCGAGCTCATCAAGTTCCCTCGGCTGCGGCTGCTGCGCCTCACCGTCGACGATGTCATCAAGTACCTCAGCTCCTGCCTCCACCTCCAGATCCTTCCTAATGAGAGGGTCCGTATTCGCTAAGTCATCCATTTACATCATATTACTGTCTCATTCAATACCAGTCAATTGTTTAGTCGAAATAATGCAAATATAGGTGTTTTCTTGTAAAGATTCATATGGAATGCATTGAAAGATTATAGAAATCGAGTCCATTGCCTAACTTGTCTTTCAAATAATGCGACTTGTACTTGTTATAACTTGCTACAGTGAAGTCCCTGACTTAGAGCTGAATACATATACAAGTAATGGCCAGTTAATGAAGCAAACAAAATAATGACGAATGAATGCACACATTTGCTTATATATCGTGTGTCAGTAACGCAGAGACCTGCAGCGCGTTGGCCATTTCGTAATAAAATTTTTGTTTCAGGTCCGTAGTCGATATTACCAGTTCTTCAAGGAAAGCCCGAGAAAAGCTCACCGTGTCGTGTCTGGGTCTACGGACGAGCGCAGCTCTCTCGCCAGTTGCCTCACATTGCTCAACCGCGTTAAGAAAACTGAGTCTATAGTGGACACATTGAATCTCCTCTTATGCAACGGCCTCGAGTTTGATAAGAACGTCGTATTTGATGCCATCACCAAAGGTGGGGATTCTATTGTTCGGTGCATTGATGGCGAACTGAAAGAAGTCTTCAAAAACGCAGTTGTTTTCGTGATGAAGAGCTCCAGCTGTCCTTCCTGGGAGTATTCGCTTCTCATGGGGTCTCCTACCGCAAACCAAGTCATGCTTAATCTATGTCGAAACTTTGCCCTCATGAACAAGGTAGAAAAAGTTCCTGTAGAAATTGTGAACTTGGACGAAGTTCTGAAAGCCATATTGAAGAAATACCCAACACATGCGGAACTGCACTATGCTGCTCTGCTTGCCTCGGGCACCTTGAACTTCTGCACGGTGGCCGTGAGCGAGTATTACTGGCAGCTCTGCAACGGCTACTTGGATGTGCTGCGAGCGCTGCTATGCGAGACTGGGGACGTTGAGATTCAAGCAGTCCTCGCTGAATGTAGGAGTATCTTCAACCTATATTGTACGAACGCTATGAGTGGACAAGTCGCTGCTAGTGCCGTAGTCACTCCTGACGATGGAGTGTCTGTTGTCGCTCCAACAGCTGCTTTGCCTATTCCTAACTGCGTTGTAGTGAGCAACGATGTCCCCATCAACAATGAAATGGTAGCTATAAACGGGATGCCTGCGAACCTCGACATGATGGCCCCGAACCCCGACATGATGGCCCCGAACCCCGACATAATGACCGCGAACCCCAACATGATGGCCCTCAACCCCATGGTCAACATCAACGGTATGCTCGTCAGTCTTCCCCCAGTTTACAACAAGAGCGTGTCTCTGAATAACGGCAACGGTATGCTCGTCCGCTTTCCCCCGGTTGACAACAACAGCGTGTCTCTGAATAACGGCAACGGTATGCTCGTCAGCCTTCCCCCGGTTGACAACAACCTGTCTCTTATACACANTACGCTCCACGGCCCTATATTGGTAAATCAAAACTGTTGTCCTCGAGCTTATGACGTTAACGGACAGAGGGTATTATTTCTTATGCCTTTTGAAAGTTAAGAGATGATATTTATTATCTCACGGCTTCCATATCGATTGGGATTTGGTCAAGAACAAATTTAATCATTGTCTTTTGTATTACCGGACTTTATATAATTTTTTTTCTCTTGTTTCCCCGCGATTTAGACGCATTTTCAAAGCATTTCCGATGAATTCTTTCTTCAACATGTATTAAAGCTTCCTCATTTTCTCAACCATCCGTTCGTGATCTCAATTTTAGAGACCAATTCTTTGATCTATTCGAACATTTTATGCGTCAAGTTTTCAATGTTTCCGTTTGACGTTTGATCTCATGAATTATTTCAATGTTATTGACATGCGTTGAACTTCAGATGCCTGCTGGAAAGCAGGTGCCAGCGACTCTCGACGCGCAACAAGCAGCCAGCGTTCGTTCAGACGAGTCGCTCGCCCTCATTAGAGGTAATTACTCGTTCTTTTTCTTGTTCGAGTTTTGGGTCTACGTTTACGCGACCTTCCATGCCAAACTCTGCTGGGATTGCTTCTAATCTTTTCACGCACTGTTTTAAGTCATATACCTCAAGCACGATCTCCCTTGATTATCTTCATTAATGATTTACGCGCTAAGCTGACTCTCTTGCTAATCGCTTTATTCTTAACACGACCCTTGTTTTAATGTGCCAGTATTTACCGTTACGTTATCTTAAGTGCTTCCATTTAACCCTGCTTTTGTTCTTGCTTGTTCAAAATTAAGTCTGCTATTGCATGTGGACATTGCTTTCTAGCGGTGATCGCTCACCAGCGAGATGGTACGAAATAATCTCCCGCACTTACGATTCTAAGCGATTCTTTCCATGCCATGCGATTCTTACGATGCTATGCGAATCTTTCCATGCCATGCTATTCTTACCATGCCATGCCATGCGGTTCTTACCATGCCATGCCATGCGGTTCTTACGATGCTATGCGATTCTTTCCATGCCATGCTATTCTTACCATGCCATGCCATGCGGTTCTTACGATATCATGCCATGCGATTCTTACGATGCTATGCGAATCTTTCTTCCTGGTATTTTGTCTTCTAGTGTGTTTTTTCATGTTGAAGCCTGATTGATTTTCGATCCCTAGGAAATAAAGTGAATGTGATATTCACATTTCGTTGCTCTGCATGCTATTAAAAACACACGAGGAAGAAAAAGACTGTGATATTTCGCTTTTAGCTGCTATATAGGACTTGCATTAATCATTCCAGGTGGAAGTGATTATTAAGATATCGCTTATTTGTTGCCATTATTGTCTTAAGAAGTGATAAAATGGCTGTGATGCCCGGTACTCAGACGGTCTATGGGCTGTTTTAATAGTAAGAAAGATAAGGTTAGTTTTTTTCATCTTAAGTTGTTTGTGATTGTCTTTCATGTCTGCCTTCATTGATGTATTTATTATGGCTAGGAGGTGGTAGAGTTATTGCTGTTTCATGTACAAGGGTTTTTCTTACTGCACTTTAGAACTATATAGGCTTGCAAGTACCT
Organism: Hyalella azteca; assembly: GCF_000764305.2. Taxonomy (NCBI): domain Eukaryota; kingdom Metazoa; phylum Arthropoda; class Malacostraca; order Amphipoda; family Hyalellidae; genus Hyalella; species Hyalella azteca. The sequence goes on along the minus strand of NW_025935488.1, from coordinate 13,093 downwards.
GTTCAGAAACAGGTATATACCTGACAGTTTTACTGAGAGTAATAGCCGATTTTCATTGGATTCTCTACTGCGAACCTAATCGTGAGATTCGTTATTTGAACGATAAGAATAAATAATACAATGACGAATATAACTCCATTCAATGTGATTTTAATGATTGACGGGGTCGATCATTTTCTAGACTAGGTTTTTATTCAGTTCTTGTATTTACTTCGCATGCTTGTAGCGATGACCAGGAAATGAACTTTGATCATTTGATGCGATTTTTCACCCTTGTGGGGTACATGTATTTGATTTGTGGAATTTCCGAAAATTGAGTGAGACCTTCCTTCATGCTATGGATGTTTAATTAGATTTCTGGTGCAAAATGTTTTAATAGCTAAAGCGCTACTGAGCGCTTCAGCTATTAATTCTTCTAATAAGTACTGTGATAAGAGTGAATAGTACTACTACGATGAATAGTTCAACGACTATTCATTAACGTTTCAATGAATGAAGGGGTCGACAATTTTCTTTTTTTATTCAGTATTTTGTATTTGCTGTAGCTTCGCGTACTTGTAGCGATAACGAGCTTTTGTAATTTGTGTCTCAATGTCGCTACTTCGAGGCAGTTTTGATTGGTCAGTCTTAGTTATTAATTGTCCTTAGATTAGCGTTAGCAATTAAACCAGCGTTATTCATCAATTCTAAAATTCATGTTGCCGCTGATACGAGTCGTGATCAGTAATATTACATTATCAAGGTAATTTGAGATATACTTGGACGGTGCGACGACAATGATGGTACTCGTGTTGGTCTGTCTCGCATGAGTGGTTTGCTTTTAGTAAGATTAAACAGAATTGGCGGCGAGTGTTGGTACTTTTTAGCATTTAGCTGTATTATATTTAAGTTAATTAAGGCTACTTACTTAAGGGGCAAAGGTTTAAGTTAAGTTATTTAAGGACTCATCCTCTAGGATTCGTTTTTTATATAAAATGAACCCGAGTGAAAAAATTGTCTGGCATGGTATTGTTCAATTGAAATCACGTCATGAAAGTGGTGAAGCTTCCAGTTGTCTCTTTGTTGATGAATAGAAACATGTCATGTTATTGTGACGTTGTTTCAGAGTCCTTCTACTTCGTGATTCTGATTTGTGATGAAGGTTCACAGTGCAGTTAAGACTCAGCTAAAGACCAAGAAAGAAGCCTACAAGCGTTATTTACGAACTCGCAGCGAGTCTGATTATAACCTGTATGCCAGAGCTCGAAATCAAGCTAAAAAAGTTTGTCGCACTGCAATGAAAAACTTCGAAAAAAAATCAGGAAAGGTTGTGACCGAGTATTAAGTTTCATCTCTTATATCGTCTCGGCGTCATCTCCTATGTCGTCATCCTTTATGTACCTCATTAGAGCTAGCGTTCGCCATATATGGCTCGACCTGTGGCTGAACACGAGATAAATGAACTGAGGACTGCGTATCAGCATGGAGCTCGCCGTACCAGAGATCCCGACAGATGGAGAGAGCGCTGTGTAGTCTGATGGTTGGTCATACGCGCCTCACTCATGGCTACTTGATTGAGCGTCGTCCTATGCCATACTGTGGTGACTGCCTGGTACCCCTGACACTGTTGCATGTCTTAGCGGAGTGTGCTAGCAACAGCGACATCCGACGAAACTGCTACCCCAACACATCAGCCCTTGATCATGACGAGATATTCACCAGAATTATAAGGGAAGACCAGCAAAGTAACTTTAGAACCGATAATCTCAGACTATACTTAATGGAATGCAACCTGCTACCAGAGATCTAGCATAATTCCATGATGACACCGCCTACCGGCCATACTCCGCGAAACTGTACTTGCACTGAGCCCATCACCCCATCACCCAGACCAAGCCCCACTGCCTTGATACTGGAACTTGTACGTGCATGAAGCCGGAGCGGACCTTCGCTCCGCCACGGAAAGAATCTACCGTCCCACACCTACACCTATGTGGAGCAGGCCTCAAGCCTGGAAGACTGCAGAGATCAAATACCTTTGGCGTAACATAATATCTTAGGTCCGGCACGAAATAGATAGCTATCTTAAGCGCCAGTAAACTTCTTACAACCACTACTTCTGTCGTCTGATGGGTCGTGACTCCAAATTAGTTAGTGTTGGATGAAATATTCTAAGGAAACCTAAAGCCATTTTGTGGAGCTATGTGGTCGAGTTGATATGTGAATATATGTAATATTGCGTGGTTTTAATCTCTCTCGATAAATAATAATTGACGGATTAGGTTTGGTATTAGCCTAATGATATAATGGAATATGGTCGAAATGATCGGAACTAGATTTTAGAGCCACACTAGTGCGTTGAGAGCTTTTGCTTAATGTATAATTTATAGAAGCGTAATTCGCAGATGGCATAAACTCGTGCGGGAACAATTGCGTCAGTGGAAGAGCGTTTAATCATTTGGATTTATTTCATTTGCTTAACCAACAAAATTTAAATTGTAAAGTCTTCCGGACATTCATGTTCTCTAATCTTAGCGAACCTAAATTAGTTTAAATTACGGAGGCCTGTTTTGATGTCTGTGCTAAGAAAACATTAGCTACCGATTTCTTAATTTTATTGATATATCTGCGTTAGGAGAAGATCAGCATTGGTTAAAAGAACGATTATTGTCATAGATAAATCTGTTGCGAATGTTATAGTGGAGGGTCTGATATCAACGTTGAAATTTCGATAGTGATCACATGTTTCTTTACCGTGTGAAACAATTTACCTACGATAATAATTATAATTCTTCTTCATAATTTACCTAATTATGAAGAACAATATTCCGTTGAATAGCAAACTAATTGCTTAGATAGTTCTAAAGCTTGGAATTTTCTGATGCCGACAAATCCCACCTATTAAGATTATATGGGAAAAGCCCTTATTCAGGGCTAACATTTTCTTCCGATGCATTTCTGCTATGCAAGGGGCGTATATGCATCCATTTGTGCGCTTGGAAATAATTTGGAACACATAGATTTTGTTTAGAGCGAAAAAAATGGTTTAACAAGTTTCTTGCCGACATAAAATTAAGTTGCGTTAAACTGAAATCATCTCGATTTTTACTTACCAAAAATTTGGGAAATGATGATTGTTTCACTTTGAATTTCTTCTAACTTGTGCTAGATATTGTGCATATTAGTGTCACTGGTTTCACATGTGCTAGTTCGTATAACTGTAGTTGTTGATTCGAATAATATGCTGTACCGTTTCCGTTGCATGCGCGATTCATTAGCTCACTTAATAATTCTCTAGAAGTCTTTTGTCGAATTTTTTATAAATTTTTCTACTTATGTCTTGTCCTAGAAGGATGACGTATGTGGAAGGAGGTCCGTGCATCTACGATGCTCAGTGCTCGAGCAAACTTTTCTGTGCAAACAACGTTTTCACGAAGCTTCTGATTTGCTTTCAACTCATACCCACTCAAATGTCAGCAGATGTTGAGTCAGTAGGACTTGAAACAAAGTTTATGTATTAATTTGACTACTATGGTAATTATCCTTATAAAAAATTTGTCTCTCGATAGTATTCTTGTTGTTTCTTTGCTATTTCAACCTGTTTTATATTTTATGCAGAAGGTGATGAAAACGCTACTCCAGAGTCGGCCGATGCCACAGCTGAGGTACCCAAGCCTCCCGCCTCTGCCGCCAAGAAGCAGGCCAGCGACGCGCGTGAGGAGCTAGACTTTGATTTCGAGGACGAGTGCGACATGAACGCGCGCCAGCACAGCTTCTCTGAGTGGTGAGATCGCCCTGCGTTTATTATGGGGCTATGATATTTAGCGTCAATGTTTATTCTAGTATACGTCCATTATTTGGTCACTGATATTAAATCGTGGATAAGTTTGAACGATATTTGACTCCAGTCACCTATAAATGCCGTCACTTTTGTCACTTATCTGTACCAGTTGATGTTAAGTGAAGAAGTTTATTTTTCCCCAACACTCATTCAGGATGGAGGATGCGGATGGCAGCGAGAGTGAGCAGAGCGTTGCCGAGTTTAGCGATCGCGACATACAGCGTTTGCTGATCGTCACCCAAAGGTCTTCTGAACTTCGCCGTCGTCGCACCAGCTCCTGCAGCAGTGCAACGTCCACGTGTTCCTCAGGTCCTCTCAAGACCCGCGCCCCCAAACACGAAGGCTATGACCGCAATCCGCCTTTGATGTGAGATCAGCACAGTCAAGGATCTTCTTTCTCTGTTTTGTCTATTGACAGGAATTGTTGTTACCAGTAATTTAGGCATGAATATTAATAACGATGATTTATGTATGCGTGGACAATCTGTGTACTTTATATATGTGCTCGATTGCGGTAAGTATAGCGGCTGTCATGTTTTCAGTTTCTGAATGAATTTTTTTATGTTAGGTACTCTGAGAAGAATATGCGTAAATTCTCGAAATGGTTTTTACTGATATTTGCTTAATCTGGTTACACTTCAATGTCAACATTTTCACAATTCATATGTTAAAATTTTCACATTAAGCTTATGAAGAGAAGATTACTCGGTAAAAATAAGTTGTACATGTACCACAGGCCAGTCAGGTGCCCACATCAGGGGCTTGGAGCGTCCCCAGCAGCAGCGAGGCTGCAGGCTCTACTCCTGCGGCCACCGCATGCGCTCCTGCAAAGCGGCAGAGGCAGCGGCACGACTCACGTAACCTCACCAGGTCAGTTGCCGCGCCTGTGTTCTTAACTATAATTCGTCGTTACCACGTAACCTCACCAGGTCAGTTGCCGCGCCTGTGTTCTTAACTATAATTCGTCGTTACCACGTAACCTCACCAGGTCAGTTGCCGCGCCTGTGTTCTTAACTATAATTCGTGGTTACCACGTAACCTCACCAGGTCAGTTGCCTCGCCAGTCTTCTTAACTATAATTCGTGGTTACCACGTAACCTCACCAGGTCAGTTGCCTCGCCAGTTTCTTAACTATAATTCGTGGTTAACGTTAACGATGCACTATCGCCTGTGTTCTTAACTATAATTCGTGGTTAACGTTAACGATGTACTAGCGCCAGTGTTCTTAACTATAATTCGTGATTAACGTTAACGATGTATTACAGTATTAGTGGTAATACTCTCTTAAAAATTCGTCTTTAAATTAGCTGAAGCATTATTTCTGATTTCTAACATCTTTGCTACGTCCGAAAAAATTTGTTTCTGCCGTGATTGAGATGTTGCATTGTAAAAGATAATGTGCATGTAATGAGAGTATATTTGTATTAAAGAACACCCTTTTCTTCGAGCCTCTATTTAATGATCAAGTAATCACATTGATAGATTCAAGTTTAACCGCATCTTAAAATTGTGAATGAACTACTTTCTTACTGCTTTGTTTGCTTATACTAAAGCATTTCCTCGGTGTACTTCACAGATTCTACCCCGTAACCAAGACCAGCAACGGAGGCACAGCTCGTCAAGTCTTGACTCGGCAGCCTCTGAAGCAAAAGACGCGTCACAGCCACGACCCGCCAGTAGAAAAACACGTGGGTTGGCTCCTTGACTCGCGTGTGCACGACGTGCCTCGTGACAACGATGTCACGCCCCACGCGTACGACGGCACTGCGTCTACGAGCGTCGGCAGTCAGGCGTCAATGAACAGCTCGTTTGACACAACGCCCGCCGGGGAACTGCCCTTATTCCAGCACCCTTCTCATGCCTTGCTGCAGGATAACAATTTCACGCAGTTTGAGTACTGCAGATACAGACTCAGATGTCTCAAGGGTTAGTATTTCAACTCCTAACTTGCACAAGAGTTCCTGAATCTAGCGCAACGTGTGTTATTAAGTATTTTTGCTGCTTAGTGCTGACTGCTCACAAATATTTATCATGCCCTATGAAATTATTTTACGACCAGGATGAGGGAGAAGCATGCATAACTTATTTGTTTTCTCACACCCAACAGTTTACCTACTACTTAGTGGTTACTCAATCATCGTCTGAAAATATGATCGTTCCGTCTTCTCAGTTTGTTATTAGTAATCAATGGTGATCTTTGTGCAGAGCGTCACCGGTATGGCATCGGTCGAAGCCAGGAGATGAACACGCTGTATCGCTTCTGGTCGTTCTTCCTGCGCGAATCTTTCAATAAGAAAATGTATGAAGAATTCCGCAAGCTGGCCAACGAAGATGCCGAAGTACAGTACAGGTCGGGGAATTAATTGTGTCTAGGAACACAAGCTATAACGAGAATATGTTTTAAGCTGTATGGGACGAAAATCGGCTAATTAACACCATTAAAGTGAATTTTTCAGACTTTGGAGATAATGCATGTGAAATAAATACTTGTTCATGTTCTCTTTTGTTAAACTGATGACTAAGCCAGAATTGAAGGTTGAAATGAAGCTTAATATGGGTAAATTGATTCATTAATTTGTGTCATGCGCAAATGATGCGCTAGAGTTGATTTTCAAAAGTTGTAGACTTCATGTTTACAAAGCATAATATGATAGAAAATATTTATATCTCACTTTCTACCCTCCTTAGGTACGGCAGTAGCTTAGGCAGTTGAACGGACAGCTTGTGTGGAACATCAGCAGCTACGTGTCGCGCATAGGATAATTGGAAAACATTTTTTTTTGTAACCATGTAATGAATGTATGCTAATTTAGCCAATCATCTTGGAAAAAATATCAATATTAGGTTTTCGAGGAGAAAGCGCCCGACATTCCTCATCTGGATGGATGGGGTGAAGACCTAAATAAAAATTGAGTAAATGAATAGAAAGCGTATCGAGTTTAGCGTACGTACAAGTTATAATATAGTACTTAAATTGTCATGACAAAATATAGCATTATTTCTGTAAAAATAATATTACGAGAATCCAGGCTTTGATTGCAACTATCAAACACAGAAAGCCAATAGCAAAAGTCCTCACTTCATAAGGAGCCAAAGCGTTACCGACGATGGTGTCAATACAAAATTAAGCTATAAATTTGAAATTTTGACAAACCAAACTCGGAGGTAGTCGATTTTTGTGTCGCATGAGACATCCTAGTACATATTTTATAAAAAATATTTAGCGAGAATACATTATCTTTAAATTTGTCCTTACCGAGTTACTGACAAATGGTCTCATTTCCGTGCTCCATCAGGGTGCTCCATTCATGTACTGAAGTGAGGCCCTATGAAGCTCTACTTGTTCGTAAACTTTACTGCTAATAAAAAATAAATTATGCATACTTTCCGAGATAATTTCTTAAAATAATTTAAAACTACAATGAGAAATTAAATGTGATAAACAAACATTCAACATATGTGGCAAGACAGAAAAGCCAACAACCCTAGATGAAAGTACGATTCCAGCCACAAAGCTGGAGCGGACTTTAAACCATAGCAACAGACAAGCTTCAGGTAAAGCTGCAGATGCAATAGGTTGCTTGGGATAACAATCCTACTCATGACAACAGTCATACCAGCGAAACAGGTAATAACTAAACTGAAGATAAATAGTCGTGCGGATCGACGTTGTCAAGTTATTGCAGTTAGCACGCAAATGGCAAGTCCTTTAGTGACATATAACACAGTCCTTATCATGACAGCAGCCGTTCAAGCGATATTATCCGCTGAACATAATGGCACACGTCTTGTTTAATTTATTGATGGCATCAAGTTATTATATTTAATATGCAGGAGGTTTAGGCACTAATGAGCGGGAGTACGCATCAATTAACTCTACATACCAACAATTCAACGCGAAATTAGCAACAAAAACTTAAAGGAATTCGATCAATCAATATTTTTGGTAACTTTCCAGGATGCTTCATATTTTACTGAATTATTGTCAAGAAAATTTTCTATTAGAAGCAAAACTGACGACTTTCTGCCGACTTCGAATGAGTATATTATACACATGAACATCAAATGTACATTTCTGATATTAAAATTATTAAATATAGACACTTTCATGAACTAAACGACATAAGATCCAGAATAATTGAAATTCTGTTATTATACCAGATTTCTAAAACAACAAATTGAATATGTCTAGACGAGGCAATATAAATGTACCCTAAAATGATCAAAACCATTACATACCTATAACAAACATCTAACTAAAAGGTGGCATAAGATTCAGAAGAGAGAAATGCCACAGATCTCGGTAAATTGCTGAGATTCTGAACAGAAGATCTATGATAGACTTGAGAATTGCGCTCCGTTAGACGTAGATTAACTTATTTCTAATGTACAGAGAGACAAATTACGACGTCGTTGAGTATTACAAAAAGAATTTATGTGTAACCTAAAATTGATCCGTTCGAAATTCCACGACTTGTAACAGGGAAACGAAAATTCAAATTTGTAAACTGTGGTGGAATCGCGATACATGTGGCACCGAGAACGTAATGCACAATAGGATCATTGAAATCCTATAGGAGTAAAGAGATGTCAAATAAACACAGATGCACTAATTAAAGGAACTGCTTGATTTTAATTGAAACAATTTTTGCGAATAGGACAGGAGTTCACGTTGGCCCTATGCTACAAGACGTTCACAGCACGTTGTGATTTCAATCTTATTTCAATAATAAAAAATAGTATTTTTAAATATTCAAGTTACGAAACACACTACCTCATTGTGCGTGGAGGATACATCATTACATTATATGCATTACACACGGAGATGCATCATTATAAATACTTGGCAGTAGAATTTGGCACAGAATTTCACCAGAAAAATAACTTGGTGCTCCACAAGTCTCATTCTGCAACGAAATAGCCGATCAGGCTGATGCGTGTGAGGACGTTAGGGGATATGATGTTTGGGGGACATGACGGGACTTGAAGTCCGGGGAGCTAACATATCACAATAAAATATGCATTGATTAATTTACAATTGTCTGCTTTAAACTGGATTCCCGAAAACTTCATTAACAAATATTTTTGGCACTTAAATTCTTTTCACCTTAATCATCAAGCCGTAGAGGGTTGTTGTTCAAAGCTGATTGAAACGGCCCCATTTCTCAATGCAAGCTCTACACACATACTAAACGACTCACAACGTCTTGTGTTTACGTTCATAATCAGAAATTAGACCAGCAATTGCACCTCCGGCTCTTACTCTATCAGCTGCAGGCTCTTCGCCGTTCGACTTCTCGCCTTCGGAGTACTCGTCTTCGTAATCAACGTCTTCATCTTCAAGGCCGCCCTCTTCGGCCAGCAGGTCCTTGAGCTCCTCTACAGCGCGTAGTCGCTCCCCGCCGCTCGTCTCGTGCACGCACGCCTGCAGCAGCTGCGCCATGTGCACCGCCACGTCCTGGGGCGCCGAGTGAAGCAGACCTGGCATCATAAATAATATGAACATTTTATGTTATCTTCAAGAGCTTCACTTCGGAATTATGATCAAATTGTTATCTATTGAGGTATCGAATGTGGAACTTTGATAGTTATTAAAATGCTAAGTTGAAAAATGTGGTGCCGATTCTGAAGCAAGACCTAATGGGGTTTACTTCACGTGATCAATTGTAGAAAATTATCTTTTATAAGATAATTCCAGTTGGAAGGCAATTATAATTTTGGTTTGAGTTATTCATAATGTAGTAGCCGGCTACAATTCCCAACATTTTTGGTAACTCGGTGTTAGCAACCCTAATCATTTCTTCATCAGTAAATTTGAAGATTAAAGTTCGCTCCAGTTTCCAACACGTGTCCAGAGACAGCCCACCAGTCACATTCTTTACGACTGCCAGCGACGCCATATCTTCACTTTTGATCGTCCGCTTCATCTGCACTGTGGAGGGAAACTTCCAGCGTGCGTCTCGTCTGGGGTGGTAGCCTTGAGGTAGGAGACCATCTGGGGACAAGGTAGGAGACCATCTGGGGGCGATGGCAGCAGCTCGTCTTCTCACAGGGGACGGGTGTGGGCGAGGGCTCAGGAGAGGACCGGATGCTGCGGGCAGGTGGTCCGTCACTGAAGCTTAGGGTGCCGTGGCAATTTGTAGCTCCGGTCAGTTTCCATTATGGACAACTGTTTGCGATTCATTACTACTCTCACCGAAGTAATAAATACGGTTTCCTCGACAAGCACTGCTTCATGAGTTAATAAGTCTTCTAATCATACGAAAGTTAAACTCGTTTCTCCTAACCATTCAACGTTTGTTTCAAACTCAACAATAAATCATCAGATGTTCATATAGTAGCTTTATGTAGTCTACTTTCATTTATTTCCTCATCAGGGGGGACTTCTGACACGTGACTGTGCGCGTCAGAAGTCCTAATGGGATTTCGCGCTCCTGAGATTGTTCCTGAGCGCCCCACCGCTGAGCTCGCGGTGTCTGACTGCAGGATAAGTTATTATGTAGGTAGGATTCCTTACATTAAGTTATTATGTAGGTAGGATTCCTTACATTAAGTTATTATGTAGGTAGGATTCCTTTCATTAAGTTATTATGTAGGTAGGATTCCTTACATTAAGTTATTATGTAGGTAGGACTCCTTACATTAAGTTATTATGTAGGTAGGATTCCTTACATTAAATTATTATGTATAATGTATGTAGGATTCCTTACATTTTTCTTCTCTGTCTCTCTCGTGCGGGCGGCCGACGTCCCGTGTAAGCGACCTCTTGTTCGAGTGTCTTAGTTTCTGTTGCTTTTCACCTGTCCCTCGTTATTTCACCGGTCTCACTTATCGTTATTTTCAAATGGCAGTTGCCTTAAGTACAAAAATTATCAATTTTACGGATCAGGGGCCATTCTTTCAAAACTCGCTAAGTGAAAGTAAGTACTTACGCTCTATTTTCTTATCTATGATTGGTGAATTTTGCTTGAAAGGCCGTAAATGACTGGCTGATGAACTTACGATCTCTTAACATTTTTTGAAAGTAAAGGCCCAGACCTTTTGTAGACTTGAAAGTTCGAATATGAGGTGTTAATATTGGTCCATTATGAGGTTTGAATATGAGGTGTCCATTTGAAATTGTATAAAAATATTACGAATACACATTATTCATTATCAAGTATCATATACTGTATCTTCATGTTTGGAGCGTGAACGCTCATCTTTGCCTCGTACGCGTCTGATGACGGCCTGGGTTCAGTTTCACAGTCGATGCCGAGCCCGATAATTAATTTTTACAGCTCACAAGTGTCAGTATAGTTGTGATAAGGGCTTTATTGCTGGCATAAGTGAGCTGTACTCGCATTCTTAGTTTCCATTTGGCTGATTATTTTTGTTATTGTCATGACTGTAGTCCTTCGTAATTTCTGGACAAATAGAACTGCTCATATTATCGTCCGAACGGCTGCTCTCATTGTAACAAAAAATAATTAGCACTGCTAGCGAATAAGTTTACTGTGTAGTCTGTAAATGTTCAAGATATTGTTGCTTTATACATGCGATATTTTTTACTGGATTTGTCACTTGTTAATTCTGGAAAATTTTGCCGAAATAAATTATTAAACTCACATCTTCCATTATAGCACCTTTACTCCTTCTTAATTAAATTTGCGATAGAATCCTAACTTAGTATTTCAGTTTTATTACCTTTCAAGAAATATGTATTGTTTCGATCTGTCCCCTTTACATGATCATCCATTACTCACAGGTGCAGATCTGGCTAAGCATGTCGAATCTTTTTGGGCATAAAAGCGGATATGGTTTTTTTTCTTCCCTTTTAAAACAAAGGCTGCTGCATTTTTTCGGTGTAAAGGTCAGGCTTTCCGCGTCCTGATGTACAATCCCACACGTTCTCCTTTGTTTATTTCTGCCTTGCCTTCTCTTATTTCTGTCTTAAAATCTGAGCGTAACTTATTCGTTTCAATTTGCTTTACAGAAAATTGACCTGCGAAAGATGATTTTTTTCTCGTTATGTCTGTTGAAGTGCAGAGTTTTTGTGAACCTAGACCCGAACTAACCTTCGCATTATATGCGACTGGTTTAATGTCATTTGTTGTGTAAATATCGCCGAGGTGCTAAAGAAGAAAACTCACTTTAATTTAGGTTTCAAAATTGTATAAATATTAAAAAAAAAATAATCAAAATGAATTTCAAAAAATCATTTTGAACATTTTTTAAAGATTCATTTTAAATATTTTGAAATTTCATATGTTCAAAATGTTTCATGTAAGCCACACCATTTTATGTATAGATGTTTGGCGTCATTTTCAACTTCTGTGTTAATTTATTTGCATAATGAAATTCGTCAAAGTGCAGTTTAAAATACCGCATTGTTCCTACCGCAATCTCATGCTTTGTTATAGCATTTGCATTCATTGTCTTTATTGAAATTTTAACTTCATTTGTGATGTTTTTATTTTAGTTTTCAACCAACCTAAAAGTCAATAGAATGCGTTTTAAGAACAAAATTACAAGTAGCCCGAAATAAGGTAACTGAAGTCAGGGGAGCAAAGTGCGTGGACTTTTGTTTTGAAGCCAGCATATATTTGGCTACGGAAATGAATTAAAATCTCATACTTCACAAACACAGTCAAGTGATTGAAAGTAATGTTAATCCCTGTAGGTAAACAGGGGTTTACAAAATTAGGAACAAGCCTTAAATATTCCGTAATATACATTTTAGTATGGTACAGGTTCACCTTTAACGGCAATTGCAGCATTAATTCTTAATTAAAATTATTGATTCATACAAATTGTGGATTGTTGGTGGGCGACTGGTACCTGCCATAGGAGCACCAGCAATTGAGCCTTTTTGTAAGTTCGAGAGGTTCGCCTACATTATAAGGTTATAATAAGACTGAAAAATATATGAAAATGTCTGTTGAAGCTTAAAATATCAATTAGTAGCAATAAAAACGACAAAACGTCATAATACGTTAAAGTTTTTAATGTTAGGCGTTTCCCTTATTATTATATCCCGAACCCTGCTTATTAGTTTTGAGCTTAGTTGCATTAATTATAGGCGCACATTTTGAACAAATTTCAGCGTGCTGAGTCTATTTCTTGAAAAATTTAAGAAAAACAGTTTTTTAAAGACAATATATAAAAATATATCACATGCAAACGACGTTCCCAGAGCAAGGGCTTGCTGCATTCATGAAGTATTGAAGATATTGCCTGACGTTGTGTAGGATTTGTGAACAATTAAGCAGTCACCCCTGGTAAAGCGCCTAG
>NW_025935487.1:0-348 GCF_000764305.2 Hyalella azteca | reverse complement strand
ACTGCAGCTACCCACCCTGGTCCTACCCGATTGTATCATATATCTCTGCGCTGTTAAAAGACTTTCTGTCGAAAATTTCTCCTTGCCAACCTACGTTCATTAGGCAGGATTACTTATCCGAGCACATTAGACAGGATTACTTATTCGAGCACATTAGACAGGATTACTTATCCGAGCACATTGGACAGGATTACTTATCCGAGCACGCGCCGTTTTTGTGCCTCGCGTGGCAGGTCGAGTGGGCACGTTTGTTCAACTTTTTTGATAACTACAGCGCTACCTCAGGTTGCCGGAGAGGTTGCTCCCGTTACTGGAATCCGTTTTTACGGTGACTCGACGAGTTTTCAT
>NW_025935486.1:43559-75322 GCF_000764305.2 Hyalella azteca | reverse complement strand
AACGAAGAGTCCATCACTCGCATTGTACTGGCAGAGGCAAGGACCGCCTGAGGCCGCCTATTAGGACATTGAGTAGAAGTTTCAAATTTTTTAGTAGAGATTTCGTTTTTGACAACATTTTTAATCTTTATTTTTGTAGATTTCTATAACTTTTGAAACCTTCTGTAAAAACTTTATCATTAAGTTTACATCATTCATATGACCGTCAAATAAAATAGACAAATTTAGAAATCGCCTAACCCATTATATGTATTTTTGCAAATTAGGGAACATCGATATTAGAATATTCTCAACACCCATTGTTTTAGTGACGACCTAGTATAAGCTTCTAATATAGTTTGACTTTGATTTTAATTCGCAGGTATTTATGGAGAAATTTTCCTTGAACTTCATCAAACAGGCGAAACAATATAATTTTAACAAGTTGCTGCTAACATTATTTCAAGATATAATTTTCAAATCAACTGAAAATTTAAAGATAAAACGATTAAAAATTGACTAATCAAATTAAATATAGAAATTATTGAGGTCCAAAAGTTATTTGAGAGTGAATGGTTCTCGTTTGTTAGCAAATACTGAATTTAAAGCCATATATCTCCAATTATTGACCATTTCCGAAACAAAATATTATATTTTTCTTTCCATATCTTCAAATACGATATTTTCATTTCTAGTACGAATAATATTTTTTTTCCAATATACTGCACACAAAACACGGAAGCACACCGCCCGGTAATCTGCATGAGTGAAGTTGCTTCGACCTCATTCATGAATGATTACAAATTTGTATTATTGGACATTCGTTTTGGCGGTTAGTGCTTCTACTGTCGTGCTGGATGAGTGCAAAACATTTAAATAAACGTGGAAGTAAGTAAAATATCGGTGACAAATGAAAAACATTTGACACTATTTAAATTATTTTTCGGTGAAAATTAGTGTGGAATGTTTTTTTTAATATTAATGTGATATCTGATATTTACGTAAATACTGAAAACCCGGATTTTTTAAAATAAAAACTTTAGCAGCAATCTTATCCCCATGAAGTATGAAAGTTTATAATTTGATATAGTCCATGCTACGGTCAAGTCTGTGCTTCTCTTCGCGGTTTTCAGTAGTTCATCGAACGCCAATTATATGTATTATATATTCCAGGGATATTCTAATTTTGGATGCAAGATTCGCCCACAATGAGAAAATGTGTCTAGGCTTTTTGTAGTGGTACTCTTAGATTCTATAAAAGAAATCTGGCTTGACATAACATTTTATTGACTCTCAGAACTCTATGATATTGCCATCATCTAATTTTTCATTTCTATTATATATTCCATAATAACTACATATATACTGAATGAAGCATTATGTTTGCTGACCATGCATACGTGAAGAAACATAAAATTTTGTTGAGGTTTGACGTTAACATGCAGAAGAAAATTATGATACTGTAAGTTTATTAAGAATACTGCACAAATTTATCATACATAGGGGACTCGACAGACGTGCTGTGGTAAGATTGAATTAGTTATTTTTCAATGGAGGAGAATATTCTTCTTTTTTTCTTGATTATATCGCAATATTGAATTATCTGTAAAATCTGCAAAATTTCTTGTTAAAATTGAACCGCAGCATTATCGATTCAATTTTCTATACATCTCTTGAAGATAACTTCCCTAAAATTAACTCCCACATGCACTCACATCATGCCTACATATAAAGACATTCACCGAAAAATACGTAAGCAAATTTACGTATTTAAATACGTAAATACGGAAGAAAAATACTTAAGCCCATTTTTATTTTCGGTTTTTCTCTGATCTCCCGGCGATACAATTATTGATTATCCAATTCAAAATAATTAATGGGGTTTTCCAGCTTTTGTACAATCCGGATTTTCCCTTCCGACATACTCTTATGAATGGAGTGAAAATGTATAATAATTGTATATAGTATCAATAACATTGATATCGGCAGATAAATCTTCGTCACTGCCGTTTCCCATGCAAGTCGAAAAAATTATTCGTTATTAACTTTAAATAGTTTATTCCACTTTAACTGCGAACAATTTACCCTAATTCAACATCAATAACAATTATTCCATTTAATTTATTCTTTTGTGACTTTTTATTGGAAACATATTTCACGAACCAGTTTGTTTCATAAAATTGGTAGAATTGTTAGGTTTGTTTTATTTAAACTATGCATTTCCAGAGCAAGTTTTCGTTAGATTTAGTCACTTGGTAATTAGAAAAATTTACTAGAAAGAGAGCTAATGCTATTCCTTTACTTATTTTGATTTCCATCGGGTTTGATAGGGGAT
This sequence comes from Hyalella azteca, assembly GCF_000764305.2. Taxonomy (NCBI): domain Eukaryota; kingdom Metazoa; phylum Arthropoda; class Malacostraca; order Amphipoda; family Hyalellidae; genus Hyalella; species Hyalella azteca. The sequence goes on along the minus strand of NW_025935486.1, from coordinate 73,008 downwards.
AGGGTTTCTGAGAAGGTTTGCGATCATGTTGCTATTTTCTTTACCATCTGCTTCCGTGTTTTACCAAATAGTATTTTTTTTCAAGAATTGTTTTCCTTGCTTGATATCTGTAGATGGCTTTGCATGTAATGCACGAAAAAGTAACCATTCAATTTCACCAATATAAAAAACAACAATATGCATTATTGACGAGTAAATTTCATTGCCTTTATTTTTTCAATAGTGAACCAATATATTAAAATATTTGAAATGAACGCAAATTCGATCATAATGAAATCCAGGAATTTTTTGTTCAATAAGAAATATTGTGATGAATAATTATTAGAATCAGATATCACTTTCGTATATCTCTTTGGTGTGCAACATGATGTTACCTGATAATAAATAGTCTTTCAAACAATGTATTTGTTGAATTTGTAAGCAGCATTTTCCATTACTATAAATGCGAGTCTATTTTAGGATCGACTATACATAAGCATGTAGTTTTTATTAATTCTGAATTCATTTGTAACCCAACTAATTCTTGTTAAAATCATTTAAAAATGTGCTTTTGAACTTAATAACGTCGCCAGAATTCTCGAGACGAAGCTCCTTGTCGCATAAATCACCCAATCTTCCTCAATCAGATTAACAAGGGTCCATGTAGGGACGTTGCACTCTCTCACGCTCGAGTCTAAACTTTGCACCCAAGTTTCTACGAGGACAAAAGTTTGGAGCTTCTGAACGGTGCTCCTGGCAGCATTAATTAAAAAGAGGTAACTACGCAATAGCCAAGCGCAACAAAACTGGTAGTTAGAGCGGGTACTTCCAATTATTCCTCACCATGTATAGAGTTAGATGAGTATTAAACATTCAAATATGAAAATTATTCAATAATTCACTAATTATCTATTTTAGTGCGTCAAACCCGTTGGTAAAAGGTGCCCACTAAAAAATTTTGGGCCATCTTTAATTATTAAAGTTTTAATCTTTTCGCGTCTCGTTAGCTTCACTGTAGAAGAAAGTGAACCTAAATGCACTGGCTTTCTTACCTCTTGGTGCGGTTAGCGTCGATGAGCAACCCATTCACGTACTGTAATATCATGAACATAAATCATATACTAATGTGTTTCCTTCAACAGGTAGGAGACTTAGGCCTCCATTAAAGTCTTAGCATAAAGATCAGGCCACCGCTATTACAGCTGGCTCGGCTGCCACCACGCATTAATAAATCCTACCGTTGGTATGAGATTCACTGACTTATGGTCCAGCACAAAGGTTTGTCAACAATTCCTACCAAATTTTCAGGATTAATGCGCTCAAAAATATCTTATACTGCCAATCCACCTGATTTTAAGAGTAAAATGCGGTAAAATTCAAATTACAGGAATTTTTAACGTAGTAAAGGCCAGAGAATACATTTCTTAGATTCGTAGCAGCACTGGAATTGCGTTTGAGTTGAACAGAATGATCGTTGTAAACACAAAATTACTTAACATAACATTATATAATATACGTAAATCATGATTTTACTGTCAAAATTGTCTTGGTAATCAGCTGTATAATCTTCTTATTAAATTTTATATTTCAAACTCACTTTCATTTCCAAATTTGAGAAGACCTTTCGTATTTTATTCACCAGATTATATTATCAAATTTTTTATTAGCTCAAGTTAACCCTAAGTAAACATAGTGGGCAAGCATTACATTAGTCTCCGTCAGTTCACCGCACGTCGGAGCGACTTCCTTAACATCCGCTGCCAGTTTTCAAACACGTGTCTTTAGGCCGTCAAGAATTAGGCCCAAGTTGAATTCATTGTTCCACTATGTTAATTTTATGCAGACACTTTATTGAAGACAGAGGGGAGAAGAACTTAAATATGCACTCTGGACTGAAGTTCTGTGTCAAGGACTCCGATTTAGAGGGAAGTTCTGAAAAGGAAAGGAAAGTTGAAAGGATGTTTGAAGTTGAGAAATGTAATTAAAGGAAGATTGATGCGTATTGAATTCGTGTGCTATTGTATGGCAAAAAAAACAATAATAATACGGCGATGGAATGAATGATCACATTTTGTTTTTGATTACTCAAATCTAGGAGACCGTAAAGTATTTTCTGAGAAACATGAATACCTAAAATTTTGATGCTCGCAAATGAAAATGATTAAATAAATTTTTATTAAAAGAGAGGAGAGAGAGTGGGTAATGTGAATATGAAGTGATTAAAAACGCAATGGAAAATAAAGAGAAAAACTTGCCTAACCAAAAGAAGATATTTACAATTCCAAAGCAGCATTAAAACGAGTTTTAAATAAAATAATTGCTGAACTCAATCAAATTTTCTAAAAATTACAGTAAATTATTTAGATTACAATGGAATCCGGAGCAATAATTTGTTATCGTCCTATAAGCGCTAATGTCACGCTCAAATAAATGTAAAACTGAGCAATTTTTATCCATGTACTTCCACGCCTTGTGTCTAAACGAAAAAAGAGAAAGTGCTTTTTGTTCTTAATCAATAACTGAATCTAAATGTGGTAAATCTAACACTAAAATCTAACAGCCCAAAACCAGCCTGACGACGGCTCAAGACAAAGACTCTGAACCTTGACAAATATCTTAAATTCTGGCGAGACTGTCGTGTGTGCCGTTGACGCAAAGGTGAATTCAATTGTTCATTGAAGACGGTCAACCAAGTGGCTTTTTTTCACTATTAGAAGGCTGATAATTTCAATGGTTAAATGAATAATACTCCCCCAATTATGACGACCAATCTTTAATAAATTATTGTTTTAAAAATGACTGCTTTCCAAGTGACAAGATGGTAGTCCGAAATTTGACAAAATACGTGACTAATATCTACCAATAGCGTAGAAATAAAGGTTTTAAAACAACTGCTTTCTAAATGACAACCTCCGTCGTTATCGCAGGCCATTTGTCTCGACGTCGCAAGAAGTGAACGACAGGCAACGGCTGCTCCGGGGATATTAGACGCTTGCAGGGCTACCAGGACAGGTTTTGCTAATATTTATGTGGCTATAGACATAAAAATGAATTGTTTTCCTCCGAATGCATATGCATATTGTACACAATTTTTTGTACGATTGGAAGCATAAAGAGAAAGTAAATTTTGCATCACAATTCATATATGTGATTATAAGTTTGGAATTATATTGTAAATATTATTATGCCGGGGAAAAATGTTTGTTATCTGTGTTCTTATCCAGGAGAACTTATCTCTCATTTATCTCTTGCAGCTCATTCAGAAAATTTAGAATAACTTGTCCATTTTAAATTTGAACGGCTCATGAATATCGGAGCAATATAAGAGAACAATGAATGAACCACACTGAGTCATTTCTGGTCTAATTTCACGAACCACACTAAGTTGTTTTTAGCCTCATGACATGAACCACACCAAGTTCTTTTTAGTCTAATGTCACGAACCACACTAAGTTCTTTATAGTCTAATGACACGAACCACACTAAGTTGTTATTAGTCTAATGACACTATAACGCTATACACGAGTAAATAGGCAAACAATGAATTCATTGACAATTGGGAAATGTGAATTATTTATTCATTCAAGATAGCAATGCCTGATTTGTACCAACGTTCAATTAACTTCAACAACAAAGTTCGTTGATACCAACAAGAAACTTTTGCACTATCCATTGCGTTAAACCTTGACGCAAACTTTATTTGAGCGGCAGCCTCTCAGCTTGTCTGTACTGAAGATAGTTTGCCTTATTCTGACCTGCATATAATAAAATTTACAAGTTACAATCTTTGAGTCTGCAATTACTGAACTACATCTAAATACACTCAACGACTGACTGATTATCTATAGCGAGTCCATCGCCGCGCAGAGAGGTGAGACTCCAAACTCTAATGGGACAAGAAATTTCAATTACTATACCAGTTATTGTGAATAAAATTTGGTAAACAGTCTGTAAAGTACCGTGGGCGCAACGTTTCTTTTTAGAGATTTCACTCATGTAACCTAATAAGTTTCCACGACTACATCCGTCGCTATAAATTTTCATTTTCTGACGCATGAAGAACTTGAGAGCTTGGAAAACTTTTGCAAAGAAGTTGCGTCACCAAAAAATTTTCCAATAACGAATTTTCCACGACCACTATTTGCAAAAAACCGTTGCAGATATATACTATTTCGTGTACATAACATTGATGAACCGCCTATCTGAATCTCCATTGATGCCGTGAATAGCCATTCAAGCGTAATAGCGATTTGGGATAAGGAAGATTAGGCACCTAGAACAATAGAGAGTTATTTGGAAATAAAGGTAAAACAAACATGGGTTGCTTGGAGATAAGGCTTCTTAGGCAATAGTGGATTGCGTGTAATTAATATTCCTTGAACTGTAGTGGATTGATTGGTGATAAAACTCCTTGAACAATAGCAGGTTGTTGGTAGATAGAGCAGCGTCTTGAGTATTATTGGATTGCTAGGAAATCGAGCTACCTGAACAATATTGGGTTGTTGGGAGATGAAGCTTCTTAAACAATATTGGGTCGCTTGGAGATAAAGCTCGTTGAATTATGTTTGTGTTCTTGAAGATAGGGCTTCTTGAAGCATATTGGGTTGCTTGGAGATTATGCTCCTTGAACAGTTATTGTGGGTTGATGATTGATAAAGCTTCTTACAAATTTGATACGGGCTACTGTCATAATCGTTTATATGTGTAAACCACATTACTTGGGAATTGAATCATGTAATCGAGAGGAAAAAAGTAGAATCTAGAATAAATATATCAAACGTCGAATAGGAATCATTAAGAAGATACTGACGGGTTAGCCCGGCGTAGCCTGGGACAGATTCTCAGCGAATTGATAATCCAGTTACCCTGCATCTGTCATCCTGTATTAAGTCATTCTGAATGCCATTAACGTATCCCCTTGTTATTTTCACGGCCACCAACTTTTTTTTAGTATTTTTAGATGAATGCCCAGTTCCAGCCAAAGTACAACATAGAACCCCCATTTTGCTCCCAGTTTGAAAATCAAAGCAAATAATGGATTAAAATTTACAGCGCTCGAAAAAAGTCATATTTAGATTTCATCATTCAGCCTTGCCCTTCACTGTCTTGAAGTGTGTAATGATTAAACCACAATGAACATAATTTCAGGTCAAGTAATATCCAGACACTTTAGTAATATCGTGGATGGGTGCGCATACATATTTCTCACACGAGACTTCAGGCACGCAAACAAAAACATAAACACAATAAATTCATATATAATTTTTACATGTTCTATTGTGCATCTGTTGGTTGTGTGACAAGCGCTAGTTTTTGGTTGTGTGATTAGCGAACGAAAGGTATTTGGCGTACCAAAATTTGCCATATTTTCATAATAACGTCATGGCCTTTCAGTAATTTCAAATTGTGTGAATCTCAACTGAAATTTAACTGAAACGGCAAAAATGACTATAATGCATCAGATCAAAAGTAAGGTTCTTCAATCACATTATTGCTCAAGATACAAGGTTATTGCCATCCATCATGACATTGCCATCAATCATCATTTAACAGTTTTTTCCTCAATAGAGTTGCTCAAGTCTAAGAGCGACACGAGTGGTACTCTTGATTGCCTCTTGCCACTTAATTTCATGATTAAGGCTCTCGAAACGCGGCACGCAAATGAAAGAGGGTAAAGAAATCTCCTAGACATCGCTAGGCCGACTCTTGAACTCTCAATAACTTGATGAGGTCAGACTTCATGTTTATTTAATACCCCAAATCACAAAAAAGTGTTTAAAAAATAAAAATAAATTCTCTAAACTGTACGTTATTCGTTCACCTAATAAGCAGGCTTCCGTTTTTTGTTACGTGAGTTTGTAGATTTTAATTCAAATTAACTTATATCCTGTAGAATAGATGCTCACTATTTATTTAACTATTTATTTAATAATTTTGACGGTGATTGATCACTATTGAACACATAAATATTCACATACTGGAATTATCAAAGGTTTCTGTGGGCACTGTTAGGTGACAGCGGTCACCAGGCTTCCTGGTCGATGGCTTGTCTTATGCAAGGCCGTTAAGGATAAAAGTGCGCACGATCGAGGCTGAACTACGACACGTTTAGTGTTGCGAACGATAAAGGTATTTCTCGACGACAAAAAGAGATCTACGTCATCGAAGACTTTTATAAAGAGCAATTCAATAAAGTTGTAGATAATTTTTGGGAACCAAACACGCCTTTAAAATGAATACTTCTAAATTAAATATAACATGGATAATTGCTTTGAAATCTCATAACTTCCTCTCCAATTGATGGGTCTTTGAAGTCGGTGGACACAATTAAATGAAAACTAAAGTTCACATGAACAACGATTCTGCAGGCATCCAGCTATATAATAGAATGTTAAGAGCGATCTCCGTGGAGCGTTTTCCAAGTTCCCAATATATGAATCAATTACATTTAGGTGTGGACATTCAGGGAAGATTAAATTTACCGCACGAAGACACTGAAAATCGAACGTTGCTGCAACATTATCCAATTTATTCATGTTTTAGCGACTGAGTTTTTAGCGACGTCTTTGATAGACCATTGAATACCGGTGTCATTGGTGATCGCTGTTATTTGCTCGAGAATCAATAGGATGAAACCGGACGTAATTAAAGCAGAGAAAAACATGAAAATAAGTGCAACAGAATCAAACCTTTGCAATGATCAAACCGCTGCAAAACTATTGCGATGATCAAACAGCTTTTTCGATTGAATGGAAGCATACATTGCTCTGCAGTCTATAATACATTGATTGCCACAGTGCGAATGCCTGACAACGCAATATGTTTTACAAAACAATTGCGAAATCCGCAGGGCGATGAGCTAGAGAGATATTTCTCACAATGATAGCGATAAGGAATTGAATAATTTTCGTAAAAGCTCTCCACTTTATAATATAAAGTAAAAAAAATATGTGCTAATGGGCGTAACAACAATGGGACGAAATGAAAATTGTCAACTGAGTGCCGCTTGAGCTATTGTTTTTTTAATTATACCCATTTCGAATTACAAAATTGTTTTCAGAGTCTGTTCAGTTTTTTTTCATTTCCTAATGCTTTTTTCAGAAGGATGCAAGGTCTTTTTCAAAAAGCGTTATATGCATTAGGGTAACATGGAGCAAAGGGACCACTGCGGGTCATGGGCCCATAGCGGGTTTCTCGCTAGGTATGGCAGATATTGGTCCGTGTTCTCTACCGCCGGTCGACAGTTTCACTGGGTTGAAGTGTACGGATTTACGTTTTGCTAAGTGTTTGCGTTATCAAGTTATTTGTGAATATCTGTATTAGCCCAGGTACAAGTTTTTGCTGCTAAATAAAACTGTTTTCGATTACTCTATATGAGTCTTTCGAAATTACTGTGAATTGTATTTTAAAAGAAATATTTATAGGGACAAGTTTAAGTTCAAGTTTAGACTATAAGCTTTTAAAATAAAATGTTGACACGATATAAATTGAAATGATGCCTAGTGGGGAAACGGGCCCACGCGTGTCACGGGGCAAAGCGCCCATAGTGGGCTCAATATCCCTCTGTGAAGTCATGTGTCATACATAATTGGATTTGTCTCAGTGAGCTATTCAAAACTATCACTAGCCTTTTGAATTACAAATGACACTTCATAATGAATGATTTTTTTACTTGCCGCCTCAAGGCAGCAGGTTTTAGTATATAGATATGCGTATTGGACCCCTTATCGAGTTATTGACTCTTGCCTTGCCAAAAGTTGATTTCATCCAACACCAATGAGCCAAAAGTTGATGAGTTTTTATGGTGTTGGCTGAAATCACGATTAAGCACGAATACCCTGCACATAATATGTGGATTATGGACGAAACTGGAACGAAGTTTTTTCTGATCATGTAAATATATTTTTTCTAGTCAAGAATACATTTTTGCATTTCAAGTATGAATTTTTTATAGCAAGGATATATTTTTCAAGTCAAGAATATATATTTTATGTCAATGAATTATTTTTTTACACGTCAGTGATAGATTTTTTCGCCAGGAATATATTTTTTCAAGCTAAGGATATTATTTTTAAAGTTGTTAATAAATGAATGAATGTAATATTTTTATTACATTTTTCTTATTTTGAACTGTAAAGTGTTGTTATATCATTTTTAAACAAAAAATATGCAATTGTAGTAAAGGGACTAGGGGTGGGCGCCTTTGCCCCAAACCCATGGGCCCATTGCCCCATGGGTGGGGCAATGGTCCCATTAGACACTTTTTACAAAATCGTGTTTTATTAAAAATTAAATAACTCTATAGGCGTCGAATTTACATCATACATTCTTCATTAGTTGTACCTTCAAAAAAAAAAGAACCACCTCGTATCAATTAAAACTTCATAAAAAATTTAAGTTAAAAAAGGGGGGCTCGCTGCCCCATGTTACCCGACTTCATGAAAAATTTTGCCCCAACGGTTTCATATTTTTATTTTCAATATAAATGTTTTATTCATACATAAACTTATTTTCTTCGCCTTCACATTTGAGTTATAAAAGCAGGGAGGAGCAGGAGGTAGAACAATGCATTCCTACTTTTTTGACATTGAAAAACGAATGGGTAAAATTGTTTAAATAGTGAAGCACTTTTTCCACGTAGCACAGAGACACCCTTCAGTCGAGTTTAAAGTGTCAGGATGACCAGCTCAGGGGAAAAAATGCACCGCAATTTGTATAAAGTATCCCTTTCCTGATTTAAGAAAGATTTAAATAACAAATTGAACTTATTCGTCTTGACTTTCATTTCCGAAGTGGGATGCGTGATTGGAAAGCAGCGACCATCTGCTCAGAAGCTGACAAATTCGAATGAACACAAACAAGTTGCGTGGCTCATTGAAATGTGACTGTATGAATACTATCAAAGAATAAATTTATATCGTGTTCATACAAAAAGTATTCCTTCTTCAGCTGAAATTTAATCAATCCGTTATTCAAAAAATGAAAAGTGACATTTTTCACAGGCAGCGTAAGTTTTGTGCTTTATACAAAGTTGTCTCGTTGGTGTAAAAGCCTCATCAAAGCAACATTATAATATTCAAGTACGGTTATACGAGTGAAGAATAAGCTAATTAACTATTCATCCATCTAAGATCAAAGTGAACATTTCTGCGACCGGAAAAGATCAACAAACTAAAAACAATTTTCCAAAATCGAAGAAAAAACAAAGCATATTCAAGCTTATGGACATAAGGAAAATATTATTATTGATCTAATCATATTATTCCACTCAATAATAATATGATTAGACAATGCATTAGTGTCAAGCTGGACAATGCTCATAGTGACACCATTCGACTAATATTTGCAGAAAAATTCGTTCAAAAAATTAGAATTCACAAAATAAGACTGAAATTCCACTTGATGTTGAATTTCGATTCATAGCCTGCAAAAATGCAATACATCAATAAAGACCACTCCTCATTCTGGAATAGAGAATTTTGGTTCAGGCATTTGATTAAAAAACTTCACTTAATGGCTTAATATAATTAAAAATGTATGGGAAACTAAAGCGGACATCTTCAGAATCATAACATTTCAGAAAGGTATGCCGCTCCACAAAACATAATGACAATATAAAGTTAACTTAATTATCAAATTATTAAAAAATTGTACTCATACAGACATATCCAATCTTCGTCAGGAATGTATTCCAGCTTTGCTTTTCGTGGCATGTAAAGCATGTAGCATGTAAGTTGCGCCTTATTTCACCTCAATCTTTTATAGTCGTAAATATGAATTAAAATATGAAAACACTGCACTTCATATGAATGAGTTAGCTACTAAAATGTAGAATAATATTGGATATTATTTCATATTTCTTTGAAGGGAAAGTTTTTTTTATTTCGTATAATTGGTTGGACTATTTTTGGTATCGTGAATAAAACTGTTGGGGACATAGGATATGAATTATTACTTCAATAATTCTTTATAATTCGCTTCAAAATCTTTTGTTGTTCGCCTAAATAAATTAATATCATCAACAGGACATTACGAGTGCCGAATTCGTTATTTAAATCGACTCCAAAAATTAATTCTAAAACAACTTCAACCAATATCCAAGTACAAACTTTCAAGAAGCAACTTTTTTGATTCATTCAAAAAATATTCCTTATGAACATGTTCCAAATTCTGCGCCCGCGCAGAAAGTTTCAATGAGCAATGATACAGAAGGCCAGGAAGTCAGTGGAGTATGAAAGCCTTAATTCCGCCCAGAATTTCTGCGTCAGCCGTCGTGTTGCGAGTTCAAATGGCTCTCGTGTAATGATGGCGCTGGTGCACGCAGGGGAGGATGGCGCAGCAGATATTAGTTCATTTCCTTGCCACGGTGACCATCGCTGGTCGCGCAGAGTGGCTCTTCTACGAAATTTTAAGAGCAATTTTGCAAACCCTTATGGCGACCATAAATTTTACGCTGCCTCCAAAATTCCATCTCCTGATGCGCGTTAAAGTGCCAGATGCAATAGAATTTCGCGTATGACGTGGCTGCAACGACAACTGTTGCATGGCTGATAACTTTTTTACGATAATTTTCACAGTGTTGTCGCTAGTAGCAAATGCTCATTATTTTTTACGAATAAATTTGCAATTTATCTCTTCCTATTTATGCTCAATTGCATTACAAAATTATAGCGTTAAATTACATGAGAATTTATCGGCCGAATATGAACAATTCTCACGGTGAGTTTAAATTGAACAACTCCATCAAACTACCGTCACATATTTACACACGTTTCGGGAGTGCGTGAAAACATAGAATTTATTTCGTCCGTCTGCGTTAAATTTTTGATTTTATTGCATATAAAACAATTCCCCATATTATATTTAATGTCAATTGATTAACAGGGATTGGATAACCAAGTTAATTTTCGTCAATCCGGCTTCTAACGTCATTCTGTCGTTGCATAATTTCAATGTTAACCATGAGAATGCTGACGATGATACGCTCATGATGAGCTTGCTGACGTGGTGGTAAATCTTCACCTCCCTGTGTGCGTCGGATCGAGGTGAATTTGATCATGGTTATTTTAATTTGAGCTTTTTAACAGATAGTTTTGTTCGATATCTCGGTACATTTAAAAGGAGACAGCGTTACACAGTTACTTTTCTACTCCCAATCGAAATGTATTCGTAAAAAAGTTCGTATTCGGATGGAAATGATTTTGTTGCGTTATATCATTTCTGATCGTAAACTTAGGTGTTTATAGTCAGCTCTGAACTCGAAAACCTAATTTTCTCAGATTAGTTAAACAGTCATTGAAGAGAATAAATTATTTTTACTTTGCTCTTCATGCGGACTAATTAAGGGGAGCGTCCACCCTAAAATTGAAAATTTTCACTTTATCAGTTCTTATACTCATTTTAAAGCTGACATTCTGCCCTATCCAACGGTACCACTGCCATCTCTGTACGTTGATTTATGATTTCACGACATTTCATGAAAGGGGGGCGGGTGGGGGAGTTCTTTAAGTAATTAGATAGGAATCAGTAATTACATAGGAGCTAATTCGCTGCCCAGCACTACAAATACAGTGTTTCTATGAGGTCTGACTCAGTGTGCCTCCGGGCGTTGTACGGAGAGATGTGCATGTAGTCGCTCCCATCATCCTTGAGTGGAATCAAGCTCCAGAAACGTTTAGTTTGGTATCTATGCTACATTGAGCGCATATTGTGGTGCGCTCTCTTCAACATTTACACTTATTGTCACGGAAAACCTATCTCCTCCTAGAGTTTTGAAGCTACATCAATGCGCAACAAAATTATCTACTAATGAACACGGGCGTTTTTTGAATTTCGTTATAGTTTGGATTTTATTCTGCAGAAAGGGGGGGGGGTGGCGGGGGGAAATCGAGAAATTTTCGAAAAATTTACGATAAATGCTCCCACACCCACAAAAATGAGAAATCCCAAAAACCGCCGTGTTCAGTTTTAGATATGGTCTTTACGCATCGAATGCTATGTGTCTCGATATTTTAGCTTGAAAATCCTAGGAGGAGATAGATTTCTACGGAACCCCCTTTCTGGCCGTTTTCTAAGATTTTCACGTTTTCTGTAATTTTTTCGAAAAATTCACATGAACAAAAAAGTCTTAGATTTCTGTTTTACATATGGGTACCAAGTTTCAGAGTTATCCGTCTGTAAATAGCAGAGATAATTCTTACCCTAGACCCTCTCCTTAATATAAATGCTCCGACTTCCCCTTCCATTTCAAATGCAATTCGAAATAAGACGGAATGTTGCTTGAATTTAATTGTGGTAATGTATTAAAGACAAAACTGAAATATTTGAGACAGAATAAAACGTGCCGATTAGTTGATTCAATTTATAATTAGGCTCGTAAGCTCTCGTTTAAAAATGTTTATTATTTTGTAGTGATTCAACAGCGTGAGAAGCGATTAAAAAATTGCATATCCCTGACTTCCAAATCGTATAAATATGTTCCAATTTATTAAAACAAAATACTGCTATCTTCTTACGGTTTCGTTACGCAAGCATAAGAATTGGCTTACATCAATTTGGGTCGCGGTCTAAAATCTACCCAAAAAAATTCTCTCAAAATATAATTTTTGTGGCCCTAATTGCAAAGCCCAGCTTTTGTATCCAGCTCACCGAGACGCTCGCGTCGTCAGAAATTGGAGGATGTCTCGTTAGTATTGTAAATTTAGATCATGCTCTTGTGTTAAAATTCAGTTACATTAGTTTCGCAACAAAACGAAAATTCCTGGTTAAATTTTAAGGCATATTTGTAATTAATACCGAAAGTTATTAATTTGATGAGCTCGGTTTATTCGTTTACCGATAAAAGCTGCTGTTAAGACATAATTTCGACCCTATAGTCTCTCAATTCTGTAAGCTATTCTGCTTGAAATGAAATAACCGAAATAAAAATGTTAGATTATTTAAAACATTGAAAATTGTAATTGTATTGTAATTGTAATTGTGGAATGCGCCCGCGCAGAAAGTTTCAATGAGCAATGATATAGAAGGCCAGGAAGTCAGTGGAGTGTGAAGGCTGTTGTTGCATGCTGTGTCGTAGCTTTGGCGTTAACTGTTCAAACAGTCATTACGGAGACTAGGTTGCGACTAGATAGCTGCTCTACAATGACCAAGCCAAGTCAGAGACTGCAATGATAACGCTTTAGTGTGAAATTCAGAAGATATGAGGAAGAAATAGATCCCTGGTATGGTGTGATCAATAGAAATTTGAAGCCAAGGTATCTGTATTGCTGATGAACACGAGACGTTCTCATGACATTTTGTCACTTTTGAACTGTGACACATGCAAGACTAATGATAAATGTATACACACATTTTTACAGTATGCAATCATTCATAATGATAGTTCATGCTCTAGAATGGGAAAATTATGGTGGAATAATTCATAAAGTATACAATTATATTAGAATTTTTTAGTGGATTTGAAACTTACACTTATTAATGCCGTCATTATTTTCCGAACCTCATTTGACAGAAATGTTTCTAGCACTTTCTACATATTTCCGTACCATTCTTTCATGTTCCGGATAACATCTTTTTTTAATATCTCACATGTAACATGAAAGAATGAGGACCTACAAGATGTGGCTCAAATATTTTAATAATTGGAAAATACATCCACACATAAAATGTGATTGAAACAATAAAATTTTTGACTCTGGTATTCAAGTCAAAACACAGAGCATGTCTTAGACATGTTATCAGCATGTTGTCATGTTGAATCTCCGAAAAAGCAAGCGTAATTCTCAGGTCAGGTTTCATTGTCATGAGATTCATATACTTAGAATATGTCCGAATGTAGTCATATTGGGATCAATTGTACGTGGTAAATATGTTATTTCTAATTTGAGGGACCAAACTTTGTTCCGTACAATGCATTTTGACCACGTAGGGGTATTATGTGCAGCAGCGAGGCTTCAATGCATGAAAGAATATTTTGAGGCATGGTTGAAATAGAACGGGAAATACGAAGAATCTCTGCATGTAAATTCAAAGAAATCTCTTTATTGCTGATACAAAGTAGATGGCCGTTACTGGAAACATTTCGGCTTACACGTTCATTCATTATGCTTTTTGAATGAAACAAATGAAATTGCTCCATAAAATGCGATTGTTGAAGAATCTATTCTTTCACATTATTCGTTTCACTGAAACATCACATGACGAAAATTTAACGATTTACTAATTTTTAAGAATAATGAATATAACCATTAAATTTTGGGAACTAATTACATGTAAGTTGTTGATGTGATACATGAACCTTGTTTAGGATTCATCGTATCCAAAATACATTTCAAAAGGTTGACGGACTTCATGTCAAGTCGTTTACTAAGACGATAGTTGATTCAATGTTTGAAGAGTCACTATCATTAGATGTTTCTGATGACTACACCACCTTAATAGGCTGTTTTGTAGCAGCAGTTACTCGCTAACAAGACACCTTCCGTCTCTGATGGCACATTGCCTCTATTTTCTGGCACCAGGCGTCATCCCGGAGCTTGTAAGGAGACGAGGTTATCGGCCTCATTACCGTTAAACGCTCAATTCCCTCAAGAGTTCTTGCTACTTCAGGCATTTGAACCTCAGCGAAGCCAACATTTGTTACAAAACCAAGCACATGAAGACCATCAATAGAATTTTGGTTTTCGATCTCATGAAAAGCACCTGGAAGAAAAACTATGCATAATCAGAAAGTTTAATTCTTAATGCGAAAAGTAGGAGAAAACTTAGAGTTTAAGTTGTATTTAATGCAGAAATTTGAGCCTTACCTAGCTTTATTTTAAATCCATCAAAAAACTCGTAAAATTCACAGCTTAAAATTTTTAAGTGGATTCAAGAGGTGCGTTGAGGTGCATTGTAAACATATATATCTTCCATAATTAATGCATAAATAAACGTTCTTGTTTTTTAAAAGACTAGATTGGAGGCGATTTTGTGGCCTCGGTTCTCGTAGCAAACGATCATCTCGAAGATCGCTCGTAGCGAACCTCGAAGCGAAGTCGCTAGTTTTTGTAATATTTGCATTGTAAAGCATCATGCGATGTGGCTGATCGCGGGTTAAGCCGTCATAATTTGGTAGAAGGTGCGAGGTTTTGCTCGCATCTCGTTTGCTTTACAAAAAAGGTTTTGATTCGAAAAGTTTTGGAAAAATGTTTCCGTATGGTTAGCATACGATTGAAGTTCCAAAACTATTACTGGTATTATATTATATATATTATATTGTATTTTATTATATTATATTACATTATATTATATTATATCATATTATATTATATCATATTATATTATACTATATTACATTGTATTATATTATGTTATATTATATTATGAGCCTACCAACAAACAGTCATCAAATTTTATGCCCAGTTTGTTGTCCGTTTAATCCATATTTTAACTAACTAGCCGAGAAAATTGTTCGGTAATTCATGATTGTTTCGTAAATTACATACAATTTTTCATCTGACTCATGCTACAAGTTTTCCAATCCTCGATCTTGTGTGTGAAAATTTTGGACTGAAGATTAGCGATTAAATTGTTGCGCGGGAGGAGAGCAAATTCGCGTTTTTGGAGGCGAAGGCTCATAAGTTGTGGAAGTTTGTCCGTGCAGCAACTCAACAAATTTGGAAAGTTGAGAAGTTCTGACAGACTTGTGATGACACTTCACTCCAAACTGCGAACCTCTGATTGTAGGAAAAACATACGGCATAGTCGACAACATATCAAAAATTTCTTATCTCTTCTCCGTGCCATCTTCCTTTTGTATCGTGGGATTTAAGTAGTCACCAACTTAGAATAGAAAGTTGTCCTCTTTTCGTAATTATTTTCTTATCAGCTGTTGCAAGGTTATCAGGCACATTACTGAGGATTTTAAGCGGACGAAGTTACTGCAAAATTTAAACTCGTGACTAATTTAAACTTGCCTCTTCCTACTCGTAAGCGTTCCTTTTCCGTAAATTGCATACAAACTAATTGAAAATGAAATTATTTTAATTACTGCTTTTCTTCGAAACATGAATACAAATGAAAACATTGCGAGAATTTTTATGCACAAGTTTTTACTCAAAAATATGTTATTTTTAATAATTATTTTATGATTTTGAGAGGGCTAAATTTGACAACTAAATTTGTATAGTGCAGTGTTGTATTTAAGGCAAAGCACTAATTATGTTGATATCATTGCATCAAATCATTTTAATGTTATAATTATTTTCAGGGTAAATAATGAATTGATGGAAATCTAATAATAGAAAAAAATATAAATCAGTACTCACTGCAGTGAGTGACAGAACGTGAAGTCATGGACGGACGGACGGTTATGGCGAGCACAATAGTGCATTTTTTCCATAAATGAGAAAATGCGTTAAAAACAGGAATTATCTATTGTACCATGGTCATCGGCTATCATTTTTGCTCATCCTAAGAAACTTCTTATGTAAATTATAGGAGTTTGCTGGATCTCTATTGCTGAAGTAGCAGCCTTGCTCACTGAAACATCAAAAACCAGCATAAACTTTTTGATGGCCTGCAGAGCGCAACAGAAACATAATCTCATTTCTGAGCGAGCGGAAGTTGAGACGCGCTTGTTCACGACGGGTAATTCCGTACAACATTGGCAAGATCTATTGCATTAAAATAAGCTTTAGCGACTCGCCGATGGTCGGCCATTGTTCACTGTTTTACTGGTCAGCAATTGGTCCATGCTTGAGTGGTCAGAAATTACCCTACTGGTTGAGCCAATGGTCACTGTTTGAGTGGTAAGCCATTGGTCACTATTCGAGTGCTCAGCCATTGGTCACTATTTGAGTGGTCACGAATCGGTCTATTTTTGAGTAGTCATGCATTGTTCGCTATTGGATTGGTCAGTAGTTGGATCCAACTACGAGTGTTCACTAATTGGTCACTGTTCGCGTAGTCAAATTATCTAGTCTCAGCATTTATTCGGAAATGAATCAAACTATCGGTGTATGATAAGAAAATTGTGACATTTACAAAACTAACAGTGCTGGAGGCGGTTTTACATTTCACTCTCATTTCGAGAGTGAAATGAGGCATCACTGCGACCATGACTTGAGACATTATTGTAAGAATGAATTTGGATCGTATTTGGAGAATGAATCTTGGCTGCATTTTGAGAGCATTGAGATATTCATCAACCACTAATGTACATTCGAAAGAAAAAAACGATTCAGTCATTTGACACCCGAGGATTCTGAGAACACATGTTTTTTGAGAGTAAAAACATGTAGCAATAGCCGAGAGCAGCAATGCCCTGCGGCGCTAGAGGCATTAAATCTGACACTCCGGAGAGTGATGAAGACGGCGTAGCATTATTGCACGGCGGTGATGCCGATGGCGTAGCATTATTGCACGGCGGTGATGCCGATGGCGTAGCATTATTGCACGGCGGTGATGCCGATGGCGCAGCATTATTGCTGGTCGTAAAGTACGCCATCAAAACTATTGCCCGGCGTCCCGGAGGCGTGCGTAGTGATAAAGTAAGATGTACGCTGTGTCCTCAATGAGGCGGTATATAAGTTATTCGACTCGTTCACGATTTAAAATATTCTTGCTTCATTCTGGTGCTGGACACTCGAGTAGAAATATGGAAATTTTTACGAGAATTCGGCTGACATTTACATCAATCTATCAATTTATTGCAATAAGGGCCACACGCATGCTACCACATATCAATACAATATTGTATTATTTAGACCACTTTATTTTTCATTTTAATTTATTTATTTTTTCGCGATTATGACCAAAAATTAAGCACCAGATTGTTGCGTGAAAGCTTAAAAGTTCAATTTTAACCTCAAATTTTACCTAGTTGAGCTAAAGTTTATCCTTGAAAAAGTTGGCTGTTGTGTTGGGGAAATTCGCGGTTTTGATGACTTTTTTCCAATATTTTCTTGATGACCTATAGACATGTTTAACACGCTTTTTCAAACATTAAATACAATTTGTACACGTACGGGTTATATTATGCTGTTTAAAAGGAAAGTCTAACATTGAAATTCCGCCTTGAATCTATTGAAAGTAGATAATAAATTGTACGAAGGGGCGATTTGACTAATTCAATGAAAATCTTTCGTTATTTACTCCAAGAGTATAATTATACACTATATCTCAATGGCTTGTTGTTTGAAAACATTGCGGCGCTCATAAATAACACAAAAAAGCAGAGCAATGCAAATTTTGCGAACTTTGCATGCATTCTATAGCATCGAAACGAATTTTTTATATATAATAATTTGCAACAACAATAATTCGCCTTTTGAATGCTCCTTACTTCAGGCTGCCACCGCACGGATTCGTAATAACGGGAATTTATGTTGGCGCCTTGACTATTTTATTCAGCTTTATTAGCCCATAGCGGCATATTCAATGAGAAAGTTGTTCTTCATTTATGTTAAGAAGGCTCGGTGCTCATAGGCTTTCATTTATTGTATAAATTTACTAGCAAACTAAGTTGAAGCGATGAAATATGGGTGGTAAAGAATATTTCATAGAATTTTACTAACCCTCTAACATCAATATATTGATGTTACAGGGTTAATATATAATATATAACTTCCGCTTTCTTATTAAGAGTCGGTGCGAGTCCTTCATGTTAAATAATGCAGGCCACTTTGTTGTTTGATCGTCCGGCCAAACACTGCAGATATGCTGCTGGGTCACACGCTGGGTCCCATGCTGCTGGGTCCCATGCTGCTGGGTCCCATGCTGGGTCCCACGGCCCAATCCATGTCTGAGGGCGTAGAATTGGGCCGACTGCTGACGTAGGATCTGGCTGACTGCTGACGTAGGATTTGGCTGACTGCTGACGTAGGATCGAACCGACTGATGTCGTAGGATCGGGTTGACTGCTGCCGCAAGATCGAGCTTACTGTTGCCGTAAGATTGAGCGACTGCTGGCGTAGGATCAAGTCGACTACTGTCGTAGGATGAGGCCGACATGGATGATGAGGCGGACGTAATATCAGTCCGATTGCTGACGTAGGATCGGGATGATGGATGTCGTATGATCGAGCAGAAGTCAATAATAGGATCGAGCTGGGTGCTGTTTTAGTCTCGAGAAAATTGCAGTCGTTGGATCAAGCCGACTGATGACGTAGGATCGAGCCGACTGCTGGCATAGGATGGGGATAATATGCTCAGCATGTCATATTCTTACTAATTACATATTTCTTGTCTTATTGTAGGTTTTAGGTCTTGTGCTCCTTATCTTGTTTAAAATCTTTCGCAGAAAATCTTTTAATCCACTACCTAGTGCTTAGAACTATTTTAACAAGTGTACTTAGAACTTTTTGAGATGATTTAAATTAATTAATATATTCATTTATTAGTAATATGATAATAATAGCATGCATGAATGAAACCAATGTTCATAGATGCGAGTTCAGGTACAATTTATTTAACCAAGCCGAGTTGTCCATAGAAACACTTACGCACCATGGTGCTTGATTGCACAGCCTTGACGTGTGACGTGTGTGCAGTTGTGACGTGTTGGAGGTCTTGACGTGTGTGCAGTTGTGACGTGTTGGAAGTCTTGACGTGTGTGCAGTTGTGACGTGTTGGAAGTCTTGACGTGTGTGCAGTTGCGACGTGTTGGAAGTCTTGACGTGTGGGCAGTTTTGACGTGTGCGCAGTCTTAACGAGTGCAATCGTGACGTGTCCATTTTAATATTTGCAAGGTGCAAAACATTAGAACAGCTATTCCTTTATGTTTATAAGTTTAAACCAGCAATCATTGTTTAGTTTCCTTTCTATAGACGTCCATCATTTGAATATTGTAAATTATCTTTCAATGGTCAAGGCCCATTCGAAAACCTATTTTATGACTTACCTTAAATTTAAAAACTTTTTCACCTTGTTCAATGCTTTTGGAGATTCCGAATTCATAAATATTTCCCGTAATAAAGCCGTCAAAACCTCGCTCTTCTGCAACATAACATCAAACACAGCCATTATGCATACATGCTTTTAGCTCATCGTTGTGAGGGCATATATACTAGTACATCATCAATAGTTCTTCTTAGAAATTAAAATCATAAAAATATTATTATACGCCATAACCCATCAATGCCTAGCTTTTTCAAGAGTTGTTTGTACGGTAAGAAGCTTAAAATTTTCCGTTGAAGTAAAAATAGAATGTATGAGCCGTCTTTTGTAATCCTTTCCATATAATTCACTTTTTTTCGTCTACATTTGATTCACATACATTATAATTAATAACTTCATGAGATACACAAAAACTTATTTGTGTGTAATGTGAAAATGATACACAAGTAGTAATGTATTTTTTATAATGAATATAATGAACACACTTTTTTATATCCAAATCCCTCATTATGGAAGCTCTGCCGTGACTTTCAAACGTCATTTTACCACTCTTTAACAAATTTCTTTCATTTGAACATTTTTTATGAAATTATGGTGAGTGTAGTAGTCTAATTCTTTGCTTCGAAATTCATGGTTAATTGGCGATTTATGCAAACTCGTGAAATAAATGCTTCCATCCCTTAACAAAATTCTCATGTGTAAGAAATATAAAGAATTTAAGTACATCATAAAGAAGATCTCCAATTAAGGCGACAAAGTTACTCGCTCTCTCACTCCGGCGACTAAAGACTTCTTCAGGCAAAGCCAAAATTTCCCTTTGAATTCTTTTGGTCTGTGAACAGTCGGCGCGTGGAGATCGTTAGCGTCAAGGATGAAGGACAAGCTCAGGCAAGCTCTTCAGGGCCTTGATAAAAGATCCTCTTAAAATCTGATGCATATTGGCGGACGTCGGCAAGTGTTAGAAATATTTCCTCGCGTCGTGGAAGTCAACCTTCGATGTTCTTCATCCTGAACACCATTTAATGATCATAAAATCAATACTTTACTCTAATAAGAAATAATTTAATTAGACGTTATTGTTCGTAAGTAGATTCCTTCAATTAATATGGCAGCGCTGTCGCTCGACTTCGAGGCAGTGATTTTTTTGTGCGATTGAATTGTTTGATCTCGTCAAAACCTGTGCTGTCATGGGTCAAATGAACAGAGAATGAGAATAAATTACGCCAGGCACTTCAAAAATTGGTTTAGAACAAGTCTTATGGTTAAAAATTTAGTAGATAAATCATTACGCTTTGCTTGAAATATTGTAGAAAGACTTAATATTAAATGGAGATGGAATGAAAGTGGAATCTGAGCTTCACAGAGTGCAGGAGAAAATGATGCGGTGCATTAGTATTAGTTTTTGTCTCTAATCATATTAAAATATCATATTTATTACTTTTTTGCGATCGGCAGGACAAGATGTTTATTATGTTTTATACAAACTTCATTAGCTATGATGGACTGAATAATAAATTTCAATCCACAGGTTTCTTGTTAAAATAAAGGCTATGATACCAGTATTTACCCTTTGCTGCCGATTTGATGTTTAACTTTTCATAATACGTACAAAAAATTCAATAAATATTCAATCTATATAACTATTTTAAACAGGTAATACTAGTATATCGCATGTTCCCAATCTTTGCAAAACGGGATAATTCATTCCAATGCGACAATTTGATTTAATAATTCAAATGAAATCATTATAAAATAAAATAATTGATATTAATTCACAAAATAATTAATAATGCAAGCAAAGTTTTCTGTTTATCGCTCATTAACAAATATTGGCCTCCTAATTTCTGATAAAATATGAATTACAACTATTATTAACTACACAGAAATTGTGATGCATCTCCTGACATTCGTCATCTCATGGAGATAACAGGGCATTATGAGGAAGGCAAGTCTGAGGGAGGCAAGTTGGTCGGCCTCCATTAAAGGTTCTTTATTGAAAGTTTAGGAGCAAAGATAATGCCAAGTAAATTTGCTGTATCCTCAGCGTTTTCTTTGCTGTACATTTTTTAAGAACATTGGCATTCTAGCAGACTGAGGAGTTAGGTTATTCATCGGGATGCAGAGGCTGCTGTCTGAGTCGCGTCTAATTGGCAGAATTTATAAAATTATCAAACTCAAATGAGCTGAAATAATAAGAAAATACATGAAACTCACAAATGCGGGCGAAAATTATATACGTAAAAAGTATTTCTCAGAAATGCTCGTTCATCATCTGTACTTTGCAATTTTTAATGATTTTGATACTGACATATGTTCTTGGCGAACTCCAGAAAAGATCAAAAGAAAAAGTACAAAATATTTACAATAGGTGTTACAACTACCGAGTAAAAAATAAATATATTATAACGAAATGTAAATCCTATAGTATTGTTATTCATAAATTTAGGATTTACGAGTCCCCAGCTGGTAATTTTAATTTATGGAGTCTCATGAAAATTATCGTTAAACAAGACCAGCTTTTAGGAACCAGTTAACTTGGAGGCAAATTAAATTGAAATGTATATAAGCTTTACGTTCTGTTTGTACGAGCGACAAATTTCTTTTATCTCATAAAAAGTTAGGTTGTTGCCAGGAAGTAATGACATCGATTTTGGTCGCGCTATCTCTGACATGCCAGAATTCAACAAACCTTCACAACAGTTTTCTCTCCAATGCACCGATTCAGTTTATTTCGAGGGAAATTCATTGTAGAAATTTCGGAGAGTCCATGGAAAATATAACGTGGAATACATCACTTTTTAAAACTGCGTTGCCTTTGTACGTCTAAATGAAAAAAATTACTTCAAAATTTGAAGCATTATTAATGTTTTCTGAGTCATGTCCTAGAGCGAATGTCAAAAAAAGGTTAATTTGTGCCTGTTGGTGGTCTGTGCTTTAGTGTCCGGTGAGCCTATTTGAAATCAAGTTCCAAAATGCCACTGTAGTTTTCCAAGGTGCTTGAAGAACTGAATCAGTGAACGATAGTTGTTAGATCGTAAATGATGCTAATAATTCGTAGGTATCTTTAGAGACTTTTACTAAAAAGTATTAATTTTTTGTCTTAGTTCCTATGCTGGGCAAACTGTGAGGTGGGAATCGTCATACAAAAACGAGCAAATAAAATCAGCAGCTGAAACTATCGAGGGCTACTCAAAATTTTGTTATTGTAATGAATTTCAAATAAAACATGGCTATATTTTACGGACATTTCATGGATGCCCCGTTGAATCCGGCCTTATAAAAGTGTGCAATTTTCTGGCCGGCAGTTATTTGACCAACATCTGCTCCAGACGTCAACCATTTTTCAACTAATAAAATGTGGGGAAGTCATCACTCATGGCGACAACGACCACTTTTCTTATTCCACCTCGTGAAGTCTCATCAGCCAGGCTCCATCTAGCATTTTTTAACCCTTCTGGTTACACGATAAGGTGGAAGAATATTATTGTACCTGCAAGCGAAAAAAATAAGTTACCTTTAAATAGAAGTTATTTTAAGTGGGATAACACCAAATCAGTCAAGTTTTTATATAAATTGAGCAATCGGTAATTAATACCATACGATGATGCAGGCTAAGTGGAGCTCTCTGATGATCACAACAGCAATTAAAGGAAAAACTGTTTTGAGCTCAAAATAAGCTGTCACGCATGTTAATTATAGTGGTCAATCCGAGTGCGCTCATCAAGCATACAAGTAAGAGGAATCGTGTATACTAATCGAACTTATAATCAAGGTTTCCCTGCAAATAAAACAATGTTTATACATCAACAACAGGCCTAACAAAACTTCACTCGAAAATGAAATTGAACTCACCGCACAAACAAAGTAATCACCTTCACACAATCGAATAAATAGATCTCTATTTATTCATCACCAGTAAATGTTGCGCGTATTTTTTCTGTCACCAAAAACCATTAAACGATCCTCATCAGCAAGATGAGCAAAGACGCGCAGTGCCGCGGCGTATAATAAGTGTGTTCTGATTTACCCATTCATTCAGCTATCAGGTTAAAAGAAAAATACTGAATAAAAAGAGATCGAACTCCTGTGAAGCCTAATAGTTCAGGTAATCTGCTGTACCTATTTATTATTTTTAATTTAAACAAAATAAATCATTATATTCTCGGGGAGGTATGCAATAGGAATATAGAGGGAAATTGTTCCTTTCTTCAGATTGCACCGTATTAGAGGAACTAATGTTTCAGTTACTTTGCTACGTATATGAAAATTTACGAGAAATTTTAAAATCAACTGGGTCGAATTTGAGCAGTTTCTGCTTAACAAAATAATATTTTGAGAAATCATCTTGTTATGAATCGGCTTACCGTATAATAATTATTTGTTTATATGAATATGTATTTATCTTTGTTATTCTGTTATTCTGAAATTTTCTGAGCTCGTCGTTAATATTCTTTATTATTCTTACCGTATTTTTCTCATTTGTTAGTTAGACTTAGGAACTGAATACATGGTTCTTTGGAGAAGGACGTGTCTGTCGTTAGGTAGAATATTTCGATAGGAGGCAGTCTACTAGTGGAAGCCGAATGAGGAAGTCGTATATATGCACTGTGTAATTAAGTTCATGATTTTTTTATGAAATTATTGTGTTGTTTTTTATCATCAAAAGGCAGTGTGCTACCGAACTATGCGATCACATAAGGCCTTTATAATGAGGTAGCCACATGTAGACTGTGACGGAGTTTGTGCCACGATAATGTTTCCCGTTGCAGATGCGATATCAATCTGGCATCATAAAGATTTCGAAATGCTTTAGCTTGGACGGTTCAATTGTGGCAGTGAGATGGAATAAAAATATGCTCGGAAAATGCTTGAATGTATTGATCGCAGAACGAGTAAACACATAGGAAATGTTTTGTCTAAATGCAATGACGATGTAAGGAATTTGTGACCATAAGCTACTTATGCTCAGGATAGTGAATGAAATGAAGTATTAACCCTTAGACAACATAGAAATATGTTGATCTTTGGCAACATAGAAATATGTTGACCTTTGGCGATATAGAAATATGTTGCATGAAAGTTCTCGAGGTTTGATCGTTTCAATACAAAAATGCGTAGACGAGCGAATGCTTTGAAGGAGCATGATTGCAAGAGGGGATGTTTTTAACCGGGATTGTTTTGGCGAAGCAATATTTTGAAGGGGAAAGATTCTACACTCAGAAAAAGGAATGCGTCATTCAGTCCGGAAAGTGACATACTTTTTACTCGTAGCGTTGATACGCCATTGCTAATCGCCGCACTGGGTCAGCATGACACACAAAAGAGAAAAAAGATATTGCTATTGTGAACAATGTCTCACACAGTTCTCTGCGTGTAGGTAGGGTGCTTCTAAAATGAAAAATAAAATGAAACTCATTATATCGAAATATTAATAATAACTATCCATAATATACCCCAGTTCCAATAAATAAAACACAATGAATATCCAATTTCAGTCGTGCAAGAAACGCAAGAATGATTCGTGTCTCAAAGAATAATGTTATTATAGCTCATTGCTTGAAATAAAAAAATTAATCAATTTTCATACTATTTTCAAATCCATTCCCAGTTTCCATAAATAAATTTCAAAGCGAACCAACTTCATGTATATCAGTAAACATTTTTCTCAATGAATAATTTGAATATCATCAAGAACTTTCTAACCCAGTACATTGATTCATTAAGTATTTGTTTTTCCATCCGAATATAAAATAGCTGTCATGACTGATCAGGCAACAATTAGGGAAAATGTAAATAAAAAATCCTACTTTTCAATCAAGAATTGCCTTGCCAAATTAATGCATCCACTTCTTGCAGATGTTTCAATTTTTCCATTAGAAATTAGTTTCATGTAAAAAATTCGTTTTTCACTAGGTTTCGGTTGAAATCGTTAATAGAAATTTCATAACATCACTTGTAAAATGTGGGTATGTATAACTTTTATTTTTTATCAACCACAGAGTGCTACCATAATATTATTCTATCTCACGAAAACAAATATTTTCTCGTGCAGTTCATTTGATTACACCAGAAAATTTAGAGGATATTTTTAATTATCACAGGCATAAAATTTTAAATATTAAAATGCATCCTATACCTGTAAACCTGTCAATTTCAGAATTATCAGGACTTCAAAATAAATGATAACTCGTATTTAAAATTTTGATAATCATTGTGAAAAATACTGCACATTTTACTTGTGTGAGAAGAGGTTTTTGAGCACCCATTGAAATGTAAAATTTGAGTTAAATTCTAAAACTTTTCCACTGTATATCAAGTTGAATGATTATCTTCTCAGTGATAAATCCGTTATACTTCCATTAATTGTTTCGAGACTAGCGCTTTTTTTGTAGAGTCTTTGTTTTATAACTATTTTGAGCAAGACAAGAAAAACGCTTTGCTGCAGTGCGCTACGCGCTCAATAAAAGACTTGAACCAACTTGGAAATTGTACGCATACTTAAGTATCGAGTGTGGGGTAGATTTGCCTTCTATTTCATTTTAGTATCGTATTGTGCCGTAAGGGATTTGTTGGGCATGTATTTTTTAAATGACTGCAGCATGATTTATTTAGACTCACCGCGCTGTAAGAAGGTACGGCTCACCATCTGCTCACCGCGCTGTAAGAAGGTACGGCTCACCTGCTGCTCACCGCGCTGTAAGAAGGTATGGCTCACCTGCTGCTCACCGCGCTGTAAGAAGGTATGGCCTCGTAACCTGAACTTTTATGGAAGCAATTCAAAGGCCTCAATGATTGCCGCACATCTTGCCAAACAACGCAATAAATTTTAACTGCTCAGCCCTGGATGTCTTGCTCTTAGCAACTCCTGCTGCTTCCTAAACTCTTGCAGTTCTATGAAAATTTCAGATAATAAGGTTTCCCAAGATTATCAGGTGAAGTTTTGTATCTCCTGATGTACTTGATAACATTAAGATGTTCTTAGATGTCTTGAACGATGATTTCTGCTGGTTCTTAAACTCTTGTTAGTACCTGGAAATTTTATGGGAAATAATTTACTCCAGTTTATTTGCTCTAGATTATTCGTTTTTCAGTGTTGTTTTGTACCCCTTGATGTATTTACCAGCATGTATTAAATTTGAATATAATTCGAGAGAGCAGTTTCAGTTTCATTTTTTTAAAGAGGTAGCAGGTATATTAATAAATGAATTAGTCGAAGAAGTATAGATGTACGAATCATGTTTGAGCTCGGCCAGTCTTCGCTTTTTAAAATGCATAATAATTGATTTAATCCCATACAGCATCAGAATTAAGCTCATCCCGGGGACAGTGAAACATCGAAGAAAAACATAAACACGTCAACATGGAATAAATTAACAGCGCACTGGGTCGGAGATTTCTGGACCAAAAGTGCAGGTAAGGCTTGAAGAACTTTATTTCAGGAGACATTTTGTTTCATAATTGAATTTTGTGCAGTACAATGCTTTGCTGTACATCACAGTACTCTGTTGTACGTCGCAGTACTCTGTTATAAACCAAAGTGCCCTGTTGTACACCAGTGTTTTGTTGTACACCAAAGAGCCCTGTTGTACAGCACAATGTTTTTCTGTACATCAAAGTGCTCTGTTGTACAGCACAATGTTTTTCTGTACACCAAAGTGCTCTGTTGTACAGCACAATGCTTGGCTGTCAATGACAGTGTTCTGTTTCGTTATATCATAGTAGTCAGTTTACATGTTAGATTTTTTAACGAGGTTTTTAAATGAATTTTCAGTGTTTTTTATAGACATGCCTGAATAAGTCACTAGCAAAATGTATAAATAAAATATTCGCCTCTGATTAAACTAATTAAAAAAGATTAATGCATTCTCACCGAATATTTGACGACCGATTCTTCGCGTGCCTTAAATTATGGAAGCTCAATTCATTTTTCGTACATCGGTACTGATTGGTGCTGATAACGAAAATGCATTCGAATTAAAAAATATTTTCTTTACATTGTCATTGTGAATTGCAAATCCAAACTTCTATCTGACGTGTTTTCTCAGTTGGTTTCCACAATTGCTTTTATTAAATAAAATAGTTGTTGAAAATGCATGAATTAATTGATGGTCAAAACAACATGAGTTGTTTCAAGCGTGAGTTTTATAAACCTGGTACAAATGGGATGAAGGTTGACAGAATTGGTAAATTCATTTTGTATAGTGAAGCAATGTATGAATAATTCTAGAATAGTCATCCACCAGCACACTGTTCAACTGATGTGGAAATGAAGAAATGTACGGTGATAGAATACTTATTAAAATATATGATGTGGAAATGAAGAAATGTACGGTGATAGAATACTTATTAAAATATAATATAATATAATATAATATAATATAATATAATTTAATATAATATAACATAACAATGGTGAATAGTAAATGGTGACATGACATCCGCGAATTTGTGTTATTCCGTTTTTAATTGAGAAAAAAGATTACAAATGGACCACATTTGTCCCTTTACTCTATTGTTCTTCAGCTATGAGAGCTAGAATATGTTCGGTATTAAATATGTTGACTATAAATACTTTGCTGGATATCTTTTCTCGAAGAGTTTATACACGTTATAGAAATGCTAGGACCACAATGCGGTAGGTATCTTGAAGCGCTGCGGTGATTACATCCTGGTATATAGATTCAGATTTTTTAAAATATTCAGATTTTCAAACTATTCATAATTTTTATAATATTTAGATTCTTTAAAAATGCACAGATTCTTTAAATATTGAGATTCTTTAACCTATTCAGATTCTCTAAAACATTCACATTATTTGAAATATTCCGGTTCTGTAAAATATTTTGATTCTTTCATATATTCAGATTATTTTAAAATACGGATTCTTTAAAACATTCAGAATCTTTACACTATTCTGATTCTTTAAAACATTCACATTATTTAAAATATTCTGACTCCGTAAAGTATGTAATGAGATTCTTCAAAATATCGAGATTCTTTAATATATTTAGATTTTTCAAAATAGTCACATTATTTATTCCGCTGCTAGCAACGCCACTTCACGAGTCGTAGCATATCATGAATATTAGTTGAAGGTTACTCATAAAAACTTCTTAGTTCAAGTTGAAAAAGTCACCGCTTCACGAAACTAAGAGAAATATCCTCCAATAAATGAGTTGCAAGTTGGAGAATAGTTCACCTCATCGAATGGTTCATTCACATTCAACCGAGTTCTAACATACGAGATCGATCAAAGCCTGAACACTTGCGGGTTGTTAGCTTCAGTGTTGCAAGTGCAGCGTGAACTAAAGCATTCATTTCACTAAAGCATTAGTTTAGTTCTGACAGGTCTATTCAGAGTCATAGGAACTTCCGACCACTACACGCAGCAATTATTGCAATGATATTTGAACATCAGAAAGGTGTGTGTGCACTTGTAGCAGGCTGGTGCAGCGTCGCTGTGGCAACACAGATTTTTGTGAGTAATGATCACGTGAGTAATGATCACGTGAGTAATGATCACGTGAGTAATGATCACGTGAGTAATGATCACGTGAGTAATGATCACGTGAGTAATGATCACGTGAGTAAT
>NW_025935486.1:41838-42967 GCF_000764305.2 Hyalella azteca | reverse complement strand
GCTATCAACAGTCTCGTAGTGTCGGGGCACCGCATGACGATGCTGGTGCAGGCCTCCAACGTGGCACGGGTGATGGTCTCGTTGTGGGCCTCCCGCATATGGTTCTTTGGTCCTCCAGCTTGCAGATGGCATGTGAGTCTGCGGCTCAATGTCGTGCTTGTCAAACCGATGTAATTTACATTTTGGAGAAGTCTACAACCTTCTTGCAAGCAGGAAAATTTGTAAACGACATTGGTTTCCTGCAGCGGTCCGGATTTTTTAAATGATTATTTTTCATATGCGGGAGGCCCACAACGAGACCATCACCCGTGCCACGTTGGAGGCCTGCACCAGCATCGTCATGCGGTGCCCCGACGCTACGAGACTGTTGATAGCGGAGGCTCTCATCATTAAGGACGAGTCTCCTGCTATCAATTTGCAAACCGCGGGATTCGTCAGGACGTTGAAATTATTCTCGGATTAATTTGATTGTCGATTTTGAACCGTATCTACGATCCTTTCTGTATGAACTTATGTCATGTCACAATTTCAATTTTAAGCATTGTAATAACTGTTCACTTGCTTGATAATGAATATTGATATATTCAAAACGTCGCATTCCAGTAAAATGTCATTTGGTAATCTGCTTTTTTATCTCCAAGCACCTACAAGAAATTTCGTTCGGCTTATTGAAAAAAATAATAAGAAAATTGTTAATAAAAAGTACGTTCTGGTCCTCAATCAAACCTGTGTAAATGAAGAACTTTTGCCTAACTACACCAATAAATAAATAATTATAGATAATGAATGATATTCGAGGAAAAGAAAAAAACATAAATCTCAAAATGCCAAGAAATGAGCAATAGTTCGCGCCTACGGCAGGTAATATCGATATTAGTTACATACATTCTCGTTATGATACAACATATTACACAACACATAACACAACACAACACAACATACACAGTCTCGACCACACGCGAGGTTCGAGCGACGCAGACTGGCGCCCCTGAGCGGCGCTGCTAAACAAAGAGGGACAACACAGGTGCAGAGCAGGTGCAGCGCAGGTGCAGAGCAGGTGCAGAGCAGGTGCAGAGCAGGTGCAGAGCAGGTGCAGCGCAGGTGCAGAGCAGGTGCAGAGCAGGTGCAG